>NW_028188957.1:339311-627717 GCF_054131305.1 Coturnix japonica | reverse complement strand
TCACCCCCCATTGCCTTCTATTGCCCTCCATTGACCCCCACTGCTCCCCATTGCCTCCCATTGCCCCCCATCATTCCCTATGGCCCCCCACCAGTGCGACGATGTTCCATGGGTGCTTCCTGCGCAGGTCCCCGCAGCAGCTCCCATTGCCCCCCATTGACTTCTATTGCCCCCCACTGCCCCCCATTGCCTCCCATTGCCCCCCATCATTCCCTATAGCCCCCCACCAGTGCGACGATGTTCCATGGGTGCTTCCTGCGCAGGTCCCCGCAGCAGCTGAGCGCGATGAGGGACGCGAAGAAGACGCCGTAGGACACGTAGTAGGACCAGACGTGGCGCCGCACCAACGCACGGACCCCCCCCGAGAACGTGAAGGCGGCCACGAAACCAAACGTCACCAGCAGCTGCAGCGTCAGCACCGCAAACACCTGGGGGGGGCATAGAAATAGGGGGGGTAAGGGGGGTTAGAATGGGGGTTGGGGGGGGATGGGGTTGAGATAAGGGGGGGTTAGGGTGGGGGGGATAAGGGGGGTTGGGGGGTTGGAGTGAGGGTTGAGATAAGGGGGGTTTAGGATGGGGGGGGATAAGGGAGGGTTGGGATGGGGGGGGTTGAGATGAGGGGGGTTGGGGTGGGGGGGGTTGAGATAAGGGAGGTTTAGGATGGGGGAGGATAAGGGGGGTTGGGATGGGGGGGTTGAGATAAGGGGGATTTAGGATGAGGGGGATAAGGGGGGAAGATAAGGGGGGGATGGGATGGGGTTGAGATAAGGGGGGGTTTAGGATGGGGGGGGATAAGGGGGGGTGGGATGGGGGGGTTGAGATAAGGGGGGTTAGGCTGGGGGGGGATAAGGGGGGGTTGGGATAAGGGGGGTTTAGGATGGGGGGGATAAGGGGGGGTTGGGATAAGGGGGGTTTAGGATGGGGGGGATAAGGGGGGTTTAGGATGGGGGGGATAAGGGGGGTTGGGATGGTGGGGAGATAAGGGGGGTTGGGATGGGGGGGGTTGAGATAAGGGGGGGTTTAGGATGGGGGGGATAAGGGGGGATAGGGTGGGGGGGTTGGGATGGGGGGGTTGAGATAAGGGGCGTTTAGGATGAGGGGGATAAGGGGGGGACATAAGGGGGGGTTGGGATAAGGGGGGTGGGATAAGGGGGTTTAGGATGGGGGGGAGATAAGGGGGGGTTGGGATGGGGGGGGGTAAGGGGGGAGATAAGGGGGGGTTGGGATGGGAGGGTGTTGAGATAAGAGGGGGTTTAAGATGGGGGAGGATAAGGGGGTTGGGATGGGGGGAAGGGGTTGAGATAAGGGGGTTTAGGATGGGGGGGATGGGGTTGAGATAAGGGGGTTTAGGATGGGGGGAGGTGGGGGGGGTTGAGGTGGGGGGGGTTGAGATAAGGTGGTTTTAGGATGGGGGTGGATAAGGGGGGGTGAGATAAGGGGGTTTAGGATGGGGGAGGATAAGTGGGGTTGAGATAAGGGGAGCTTAGGATGGGGTGGAGATTAAGGGGGTTGGGATGGGGGGGCTTGAGATAAGGAGGGTTTAGGATTGGGGAGGATAAGTGGGGTTGAGATAAGGGGGGTTTAGGATGGGGGGGGATAAGGGGGGCTGGGATGAGGGTTGAGAAAAGGGGGTTTTAGGATGGGGGGGAAGATAAGGGGGGTTGGGATGGGGTGTTGAGATAAGGGGGGTTAGGATGGGGGGAGGTTGGGGGGGGTATAAGGGGGGTTGGGATGGTGGGGAGATAAGGGGGGGTTGGGATCGGGGGGGTTGAGATAAGGGGGGTTGGGGTGGGGGGGGTTGAGATAAGGGAGGTTTAGGATGGGGGAGGATAAGGGGGGTTGGGATGGGGGGGTTGAGATAAGGGGGGTTGGAGTGAGGGTTGAGATAAGGGGGTTTAGGATGGGGGGGCATAAGGGGGGGTTGGGATGGGGGGGGTTGAGATAAGGGGGATTGGGGTGGGTGTCCCATGTTGGGTGGGGGTCCCATATTGGGGGCGTCCCATATTGGGTGGGGGTCCCATATTGGGTGGGGGTCCCATATTGGTGGGGGTCCCCACATTGGGTGGGGGTCCCATATTGGGTGGGGGTCCCACATTGGGTGGGGGTCCCATATTGGGGGGGGTCCCATATTGGTGGGGTTCCCACATTGGGTGGGGGTCCCATGTTGGGTGGGGGTCCCATATTGGGTGGCGGTCCCATATTGGGGGGGGGTCCAATAGTGGTGATGGGTGGGGGTCCCATGTTGGGTGGGGGTCCCATATTGGGGGGGGTCCCATGTTGGGTGGGGGTCCCATATTGGGGGGGGGTCCCATGTTGGGGGGGGGGTCCCATATTGGGTGGGGGTCCCATATTGGGGGGGTCCCCCTGACCTTCCTGACGAAGGCCTGCCGCACGCTGCGATCGTCCCACGGCGCCGTGGGAAAATCCTGCGGCTCGTAGTAGGACGGCGGCCCCTCCTCGTGGTACGCGCTGTGCAGGGGGGCTGCAGGGGGGGCATGGGGGAGACCCCATCCCATAACACCATAACCCCATAACCCCATAACACCCCATAACCCCATAACCCTGTGCGCTGTGCAGGGGGGCTGCAGGGGGGCATGGGGGAGACCCCACCCCATAACACCATAACGCCCCCACCCCATAACACCATAACACCATAACACCATAACACCCCCACCCCATAACCCCATAACCCCATAACACCAAACACCCCATAACCCCATAACACCCCATAACAGCCCATAACACCATAACAGCCATAACACCATAACACCCCATAACCCCATAACACCCCATAACAGCCCATAACACCCCCACCCCATAACCCCATAACACCCCATAACCCCCATAACACCCCATAACCCCATAACACCCCATAACCCCATAACCCCATATAACCCCATAACACCCCATAACCCCATAACACCCCATAACCCCCATAAGACCCCATAACACCCCATAACACCCATAACCCCATAACACCCCATAACACCATAACGCCCCATAACACCATAATGCCCCATAACCCCATAACCCCATAACACCCCATAACCCCATAACCCCATAACACCCCATAACACCCCATAACGCCATAACCCCCATAACACCCCATAACCCCATAACACCCCATAACCCCATAACACCCCCACCCTATAACCCCCCATAACACCCCATAACCCATAACACCCCCACCCCATAACCCCTGTAACCCCATAACCCCCCACCCCATAACCCCTATAACCCCCCACCCCATAATCCCTGTAACCCCATAACCCCCATAACCCCTGTAACCCCATAACCCCCCACCCCATAACCCCATAACCCCTATAACCCCATAACCCCCCACCCCATAACCCCATAACCCCTATAACACCATAACCCCCCACCCCATAACCCCCCCCACCCCATAACCCCCATAACCCCCCACCCCATAACCCCCATAACCCCATAACACCCCGCACCCCATAACCCCTATAACACCCCATAGCCCCTCCCACCCCCCGCCCCATAACCCCCCCCGCCCCACACCCCGCCCCATAACTCACAGTGCTGCTCTCCGGGCACCATGGGATGTGGTTGCGCATATGGGGGCTGCGCGAAGGGTCCTTGTGGGTACGGCCCGGGGGGGGGGTACGGCCCCATAGATGGGGGGGGGTACGACCCCATAGATGGGGGGGGATACGGCCCCATAGATGGGGGGGGGTACGACCCCATAGTGGGGGGGGGGTACGGCCCCACAGCCGTGGGGGGAGGGGGGGGGTAGGGAACGAAGCCGGGGGGGGGAGGGGCGGGGTAGGGGGGGGCGTAGGGGGCGGGGGGGGGGACGGGGGGGGGGGCGTCAGATTGAACCAGGAAACTCTTCTCGTGGGACATGGCGCCTGTAGGGGGAGATTGATACGGGGTTACCCCATAACAACCCCATAACACCCCATAACAACCCCATAACCCCATAACAACCCCATAACACCCCATAACAACCCCCACCCCATAACAACCCCATAACACCCCATAACCCCCATAACGCCCCATAACACCCCATAACCCCATAACACCCCATAACACCCCATAACCCCCATAACGCCCTATAACCCCATAACACCCCATAACCCCATAACAACCCCCACCCCATAACCCCATAACACCCCATAACCCCCATAACCCCATAACCCCATAACAACCCCCACCCCATAACCCCATAACAACCCCCACCCCATAACAACCCCATAACACCCCATAACCCCCATAACGCCCCATAACACCCCATAACCCCATAACACCCCATAACCCCATAACACCCCATAACCCCCATAACCCCATAACACCCCATAACCCCATAACACCCCATAACCCCCATAACCCCATAACACCCCATAACCCCATAACAACCCCCACAACAACCCCATAACCCCATAACACCCCATAACCCCATAACAACCCCCACCCCATAACCCCATAACACCCCATAACCCCATAACACCCCATAACCCCATAACACCCCATAACCCCATAACGCCCCATAACCCCATAACGCCCCATAACCCCATAACCCCATAACAACCCCCACCCCATAACCCCATAACAACCCCATAACCCCATAACCCCCATAACCCCCATAACCCCATAACAACCCATAACCCCATAACCCCATAACGCCCCATAACCCCATAACAACCCCATAACCCCATAACAACCCCATAACCCCATAACCCCATAACAACCCCATAACCCCATAACAACCCCATAACCCCATAACCCCATAACAACCCCCACCCCATAACCCCATAACCCCCATAACCCCATAACGCCCCATAACAACCCCCACCCCATAACCCCATAACACCCCATAACCCCATAACACCCCATAACCCCATAACAACCCCCACCCCATAACACCCCATAACACCCCATAACAACCCCCACCCCATAACACCCCATAACCCCATAACCCCCATAACCCCATAACCCCATAACAACCCCCATAACCCCATAACACCCCATAACCCCATAACACCCCCCACCCCATAACCCCATAACCCCATAACACCCCATAACCCACCCAGCCCCACAGAGACCCACCCTGCCCCACAGAGACCCACCCGGCCCCACAGAGACCCACCCGGCCCCATAGACACCCACCCGGCCCCATAGAGACCCACCCTGCCCCATAGAGACCCACCCTGCCCCACAGAGACCTACCCGGCCCCACAGAGACCCACCCGGCCCCATAGAGACCCACTCGGCCCCATAGAGAACTACCAAGCCACACAGACACCCACCCAGGCCCATAGAGACCCACCCGGCCCCACAGACACGCACCCGGCCCCATAGACACCCACCTGGCCCCATAGAGAACTACCAAGCCACACAGACACCCACCCGGCCCCATAGACACCCACCTGGCCCCATAGAGACCCACCCGGCCCCACAGAGACCTACCCGCCCCATAGAGACCCACCCGGCCCCATAGAGACCCACTCGGCCCCATAGAGAACTACCAAGCCACACAGACACCCACCCAGGCCCATAGAGACCCACCCGGCCCCATAGACACCCACCTGGCCCCATAGAGAACTACCAAGCCACACAGACACCCACCCGGCCCCATAGAGACCCACCCGGCCCCACAGAGACCCACCTGGCCCCATAGAGACACACCCGGCCCCATAGAGACCCACCCGGCCCCACAGAGCCCCAGAGAGCCCACAGACACCCACTGAGACCCACAGATCACTACAGAACCCCACAGAGATCGTTATGGCCCCATAACACCCAGAGAGATCCATAGAGACCCACACGATCCCATAGGGAACCACAGAACCCCACACAGCCCCATAGGGCCCCACACAGCCCCATATGGCCCCATAGAGTCCCATAGAACCCCATAGGGACCACAGACACACACAGGGCCCCACAGAAACACACACAGCCCCATAGAGCCCTATAGAGTCCCATAAAGACCCATAGAGACTCACACGGCCCTACAGAGACCCATAGGGAACCACAGAGCCCCATACGACCCCATAGAGTGCTATGGAGCCCCACAGTGCCCCACAGAAACACTTATGGCCCTATAGAGCCCCATAAAGACCCATAGAGACTCACACGACCCTACAGAACCCCATAGAGCCTCATACGACCCCATAGAGTGCTATGGAGCCCCACAGAAACACTTATGGCCCTATAGAGCCCCATAGAGACTCACACGGCCCTACAGAGCCCCACAGAGCCCCATATGACCCCATAGGATACTATGGAGCCCCACAGAGCCCCATAGAAACACGCACGGCCCCATAGAGCCCCATAAAAGACCCAGAGAGACTCACACGGCCCTACAGAGCCCCATAGAGCCCCATATGACCCCATAGGATACTATGGAGCCCCATAGAGCCCCATAGAAACATGCACGGCCCTATAGAGCCCCATAAAAGACCCATAGAGACTCACACGGCCCTACAGAGCCCCATAGAGCCCCATATGACCCCATAGGATACTATGGAGCCCCACAGAGCCCCATAGAAACACGCACGGCCCCATAGAGCCCCATAAAGACCCATAGAGACTCACACGGCCCTACAGAGCCCCATAGAGACTCATACAACCCCATAGAGTGCTATGGAGCCCCACAGAAACACTTATGGCCCTATAGAGCCCCATAGAGACTCATGCGGCCCTACAGAGCCCCATAGAGCCCCATATGACCCCATAGGATACTATGGAGCCCCACAGAGCCCCATAGAAACATGCACGGCCCCATAGAGCCCCATAAAAGACTCATAGAGACTCATGCGGCCCTACAGAGCCCCATAGAGCCCCATACGACCCCATAGAGTGCTATGGAGCCCCACAGTGCCCCACAGAAACACATACGGCCCTATAGAGCCCTACATAGCCCCATAAAGACCCATACAGATTCACATGGCCCTACAGAACCCCATAGAGCCCCATATGACACCATAGGATACTATGGAGCCCCACAGAGCCCCACAGAAACACTTATGGCCCTATAGAGCCCCATAAAGACCCACAGAGACTCACACGGCCCTACAGAGCCCCATAGAGCCCCATATGACCCCATAGGATACTATGGAGCCCCACAGAGCCCCATAGAAACACGCACGGCCCCATAGAGCCCTATAAAAGACCCACAGAGATCCATAGAGACCCATGTGATCCCATAGGGAACCACAGAACCCCACACAGCCCCATAGGGCCCCACACAGCCCCACATGGCCCCATAGAGATCCATTCTGGCCCACAGAGTCCCATAGGAACCTACAGAACCCCAAAGAACCCCATATGGCTCCATAGAGTCCCACAGAACCCCATAGGGACCACAGACACACACAGGGCCCCATAGAAACACACACAGCCCCATAGAGCCCTATAGAGTCCCATAAAGACCCATAGGGACTCACACGGCCCTACAGAGCCCCATAGAGCCTCATACGACCCCATAGAGTGCTATGGAGCCCCACAGTGCCCCACAGAAACACTTATGGCCCTATAGAGTCCCATAAAGACCCATAGAGACTCACACGGCCCTACAGAGCCCCATAGGGCCTCACAGAGCCCCATACGACCCCATAGAGTGCTATGGAGCCCCACAGAAACACACGTCCCTATAGAGCCCCATAAAGACCCATAGAGACTCATGCGGCCCTACAGAGCCCCATAGAGCCCAATATGACCCCATAGGATACTATGGAGCCCCACAGAGCCCCATAGAAACACGCACGGCCCCATAGAGCCCCATAAAGACCCACAGAGACTCACGCGGCCCTACAGAGCCCCATAGAGACCCATACGACCCCATAGAGTGCTATGGAGCCCCACAGAAACACACGTCCCTATAGAGCCCCATAAAGACCCATAGAGACTCATGCGGCCCTACAGAACCCCATAGAGCCCCATATGACCCCATAGAGTGCTATGGAGCCCCATAGAAACACTTATGGCCCTATAGAGCCCCATAAAGACCCATAGAGACTCATGTGGCCCTACAGAGCCCCATAGAGCCCCATATGACCCCATAGGATACTATGGAGCCCCACAGAGCCCCATAGAAACACTTATGGCCCTATAGAGCCCAATAAAGACCCATAGAGACTCACACGGCCCTACAGAGCCCCATAGAGCCCCATATGACCCCATAGGATACTATGGAGCCCCACAGAGCCCCATAGAAACATGCACGGCCCCATAGAGCCCCATAAAAGACCCACAGAGACTCATGCGGCCCTACAGAGCCCCATAGAGACTCATACAACCCCATAGAGTGCTATGGAGCCCCACAGTGCCCCACTAAAACACATACGGCCCTATAGAGCCCCATAGAGCCCCATATGGGCCCATAGAGCCCCATATGGGCCCACAGAGTCCTATAGAGACCCATAGGGCCCCATTGATCCCCATAAGGCCCCATAGGGACCCACACAGCCCTATAGGGCCTCACATGGCACCACAGGACCCCACTGATTCTTAAAGAGCCTCAACAAACCCCAGAGGGCCCCACAGCGCCCCATAGATCCCACAAAGACCCACAGAGACCCACAGAGCCTCACGCCACCAAGGACGGCCCCACTGAGCCCCACGTGGCCCATTCCTCCCTATAGGGCCCCACCCAGCCCCATAGAAACCCACAGGGCCCCACTGAGCCCCATAGAAACCCACATGGCCCCATAGAAACCCACATGGCCCCATAGAAACCCACTGGGCCCCACTGAGACCCTCAGAACCCCATAGGGCCCCACTGAGCCCCACAGAAACCCACAGGGCCCCACAGAAACCCATAGCGCCCCATAGAAACCCACAGGGCCCCACAGTACCCCATAGAAACCCACAGGGCCCCCATTGAGCCCCATAGAAACCCGCAGGGCCCCACTGAGCCCCACAGAAACCCACTGAGCCCCACAGAAACCCACTGAGCCCCACAGAAACCCACTGAGCCCCACAGAAACCCACATGGCCCCATAGAAACCCACAGGGCCCCCACTGAGCCCCACAGAGCCCCACAGAAACCCATAGCGACCCATAGAAACCTACAGGGCTCCACTGAGCCCCACAGAAACCCACCCAGCCCCATAGAAACCCGCAGGACCCCACTGAGCCCCACAGAAACCCACATGGCCCCATAGAAACCCACAGGGCCCCACTGAGACCCACAGAAACCCACATGGCCCCATAGAAACCCACAGGGCCCCCACTGAACCCCATAGAAACCCACAGGGCCCCACTGAGACCCACAGAAACCCACATGGCCCCATAGAAACCCATCCAGCCCCACTGAGCCCCATAGAAACCCACAACGCCCCATAGAAACCCACAGAGCCCCACTGAGACCCATAGAAAATCCATAGGGGCCCACAGAAACCCACAGGGCCATGCTGAGCCCCACAGAAACCCATTGAGCCCCACAGAAACCCAAATGGCCCCACAGAAACCCACAGGGCCCCATAGAAACCCACAGGGCCCCCACTGAGCCCCACAGAACCCCATAGGGCTCTACAGAGCCCCGCAGAAACCCATAGCACCCCATAGAAACCCACAGGGCTCCACTGAGCCCCACAGAAACCCACATGGCCCCATAGAAACCCACTGGGCCCCACTGAGACCCACAGAACCCCATAGGGCCCCACCCAGCCCCATAGAAACCCACAGGGCCCCACTGAGCCCCACAGAAACCCACATGGCCCCATAGAAACACACAGGGCCCCACAGTACCCCATAGAAACCCACAGGGCCCCCATTGAGCCCCATAGAAACCCGCAGGGCCCCACTGAGCCCCACAGAAACCCACTGAGCCCCACAGAAACCCACATGGCCCCATAGAAACCCGCAGGGCCCCATAGAAACCCGCAGGGCCCCATAGAAACCCGCAGGGGCCCCACTGAGCCCCACAGAGCCCCACAGAAACCCATAGCGACCCATAGAAACCTACAGGGCTCCACTGAGCCCCACAGAAACCCACCCAGCCCCATAGAAACCCATCCAGCCCCACTGAGCCCCATAGAAACCCACAACGCCCCATAGAAACCCACAGGGCCCCACTGAGACCCACAGAAACCCTATAGGGCCCCACAGAAACACTCAGGGCCCCACTGAGCCCCACAGAACCCCATAGGGCCCCACTAAGCCCCACAGAAACCCATAGCGCCCCATAGAAACCCACAGGGCTCCACTGAGCCCCACAGAAACCCACATGGCCCCATAGAAACCCACCCAGCCCCACTGAGCCCCATAGAAACCCACAACGCCCCATAGAAACCCACAGGGCCCCATAGAAACCCACAGGGCCCCACAGGACCCCACAGTACACCATAGAAACCCACAGGGCCCCCATTGAGCCCCATAGAAACCCGCAGGGCCCCACTGAGCCCCACAGAAACCCACATGGCCCCATAGAAACCCGCAGGGCCCCACTGAGCCCCACAGAACCCCACATGGCCTCATAGAAACCCATCCAGCCCCACTGAGCCCCATAGAAACCCACAACGCCCCATAGAAACCCACAGGGCCCCACTGAGCCCCACAGAAACCCACATGGCCCCATAGAAACCCACAGGGCCGCACAGGGCCCCACAGTACCCCATAGAAACCCACAGGGCCCCCATTGATCCCCATAGAAACCTGCAGGGCCCCACTGAGCCCCACAGAAACCCACTGAGCCCCACAGAAACCCGCAGGGCCCCCACTGAGCCCCACAGAGCCCCGCAGAAACCCATAGCGACCCATAGAAACCTACAGGGCTCCACTGAGCCCCACAGAAACCCACATGGCCCCATAGAAACCCACAGGGCCCCCACTGAGCCCCACAGAAACCCACATGGCCCCACAGAAACCCATCCAGCCCCACTGAGCCCCATAGAAACTCACAACGCCCCATAGAAACCCACAGAGCCCCACTGAGACCCATAGAAAATCCATAGGGGCCCACAGAAACCCACAGGGCCCCACTGAGACCCACAGAAACCCATTGAGCCCCACAGAAACCCAAATGGCCCCACAGAAACCCACAGGGCCCCATAGAAACCCACAGGGCCCCCACTGAGCCCCACAGAAACCCACATGGCCCCATAGAAACCCACGGGGCCCCACTGAGCCCCACAGAAACCCACATGGCCCCATAGAAACCCACAGGGCCCCACAGGACCCCACAGTACCCCATAGAAACCCACAGGGCCCCACTGAGCCCCACAGAAACCCACAGGGCCCCTATTGAGCCCCATAGAAACCCGCAGGGCCCCCATTGAGCCCCATAGAAACCCACAGGGCCCCACTGAGACCCACAGAAACCCACTGAGCCCCACAGAAACCCACATGGCCCCATAGAAACCCACAGGGCCCCATAGAAACCCACAGGGCCCCACTGAGTCCCATAGAAACCCATAGCGCCCCATAGAAACCCACAGGGCCCCACTGAGCCCCATAGAAACCCACAGGGCCCCCCAGCACCCTCCAGCGCGGCCCAACAGCGCCCCCTAGTGGTGACACGTCCTGCCCCACATCCGACCCCACACAACCCCATAACCACGGCCCCCCAGCACCCCACAGCGCCCCATAACTGCACCCCATCAGCGCAGCCCCTACCTTAAACCCCACAGACCCCATAGCATCCTTCCGCACGGCCCCACATCCCACACACAGCCCCATATCCTGCCCCACATCCCACCATACACAGCCCCATATCCTGCCCCACATCCCACCCCACACAGCCCCATATCCTGCCCCACATCCCACCCCACACAGCTCCACATCCAACCCCACATCTCATCCTGCACAGCCCCACACCCCACCCTATACAGCCCCATATCCCGCCCCATATCCCACCCTATACAGCCCCATATCCCGCCCCATATCCCACCCTATACAGCCCTACATCCTGCCCCATATCCCACCCTATACAGCCCCATATCCCACCCCATATCCCACCCTATACAGCCCCATATCCCACCCTATACAGCCCCACATCCCGCCCCATATCCCACCCCATAACCCACCCTATACAGCCCCATATCCCACCCCATATCCCACCCTATATCCCACCCCATACAGCCCCACATCCTGCCCCATATCCCACCCTATACAGCCCCATATCCCGCCCCATATCCCACCCTATACAGCCCCATATCCACCCCATATCCCACCCTATCCAGCCCCATATCCCACCCCATATCTCACCCTATACAGCCCCACATCCTGCCCCACATCCCGCCCCATATCCCACCCTATACGGCCCTACATCCCGCCCCATATCCCACCCTATCCAGCCCCATATCCGCCCCATATCCCACCCTATACAGCCCCACATCGCGCCCCATATCCCACCCTATACAGCCCCATATCCCACCCCATATCCCACCCCATATCCCACCCTATACAGCCCTACATCCTGCCCCATATCCCACCCTATACAGCCACATATTCCGCCCCATATCCCACCCTATACAGCCCCACATCCCACCCCATATCCCACCCTATACAGCCCCACATCCTGCCCCATATCCCACCCCATATCCCACCCTATACAGCCCTACATCCTGCCCCATATCCCACCCTATACAGCCACATATTCCGCCCCATATCCCACCCTATACAGCCCCACATCCCACCCCATATCCCACCCTATACAGCCCCACATCCCGCCCCATATCCCACCCTATACAGCCCCACATCCCGCCCCATATCCCACCCTATACAGCCCCATATCCCGCCCCATATCCCACCCTATACAGCCCCATATCCCACCCCATATCCCACCCTATACAGCCCCACATCCCGCCCCATAACCCACCCATTAACCCACCCTATACAGCCCCATATCCCGCCCCATATCCCACCCTATACAGCCCCATATCCCACCCCATATCCCACCCCATACAGCCCCACATCCTGTCCCATATCCCACCCTATACAGCCCTACATCCCGCCCCATATCCCACCCTATACAGCCCCACATCCTGCCCCATATCCCACCCTATACAGCCCCACATCCCGCCCCATATCCCACCCTATACAGCCCTACATCCTGCCCCATATCCCACCCCATATCCCACCCTATACAGCCCCAAATCCCACCCCATATCCCACCCTATACAGCCCTACATCCTGCCCCATATCCCACCCTATACAGCCCCATATCCCACCCCATATCCCACCCTATACAGCCCCACATCCTGCCCCATATCCCACCCCATATCCCACCCTATACAGCCCCACATCCTGCCCCATATCCCACCCCATATCCCACCCTATACAGCCCCACATCCCGCCCCATATCCCACCCCATATCCCACCCTATACAGCCCCACATCCCGCCCCACATCTCACCCCACACAGCCCCGCATCCAACCCCACATCTCATCCTGCACAGCCCCACACCCCACCCTATACAGCCCCACATCCCGCCCCATATCCCACCCTATACAGCCCCACATCCCGCCCCATATCCCACCCTATACAGCCCCACATCCCGCCCCATATCCCACCCTATACAGCCCCATATCCCACCCTATATCCCACCCTATACAGCCCCACATCCTGCCCCATATCCCACCCTATACAGCCCCACATCCCGCCCCACATCCCACCCCACACAGCCCCACATCCTGCCCCATATCCCACCCTATACAGCCCCATATCCCGCCCCATATCCCACCCTATACAGCCCTACATCCTGCCCCATCATCAGAACCCCATTGGCATCCCACATCTCCTCTCATGTTCCACCCCACAACCCACCCCACATCCACCCCATAGCACAGCCCCATAGTGCTCCTTCATCCATCAATCCTATAGGGCACCCCCATAGCACAGCCCCATAGCGGCCCTTCATTCATTGATCCCATAGCACAGCCCCATAGCAGCCCTTCATTCACTGATCCCATAGCACAGCCCCATAGCACAGCCCCATAGCAGCCCTTCATTCATCGATCCTATAGGGCAGCCCCATAGCACAGCCCCATAGTGCTCCTTCATTCACTGATCCCATAGCACAGCCCCATAGCACAGCCCAATAGCGGCCCAGCCCCATAGCACAGCCCCATAGCGGCCCTTCATTCATTGATCCCATAGCACAGCCCCATAGCAGCCCTTCATTCATCAATCCTATAGCACAGCCCCATAGCAGCCCTTCATTCATCAATCCTATAGGGCAGCCCCATAGCACAGCCCCATAGCAGCCCTTCAATCATTGATCCCATAGCACAGCCCCATAGCAGCCCTTCATTCATCGGCCCCATAGCACAGCCCCATAGCAGCCCTTCATTCATCAATCCTATAGGGCAGCCCCATAGCACAGCCCCATAGTGCTCCTTCATTCACTGATCCCATAGCACAGCCCCATAGCAGCCCTTTATTCATCAATCCCATAATACAGCCCCATAGCACAGCCCCATAGAGGCCCTTCATTCATCAATCCCATAGCACAGCCCCATAGCAGCCCTTCATTCATTGATCCCATAGCACAGCCCCATAACACAGCCCCATAGCACAGCCCCATAGAGGCCCTTCATTCATCAATCCCATAGCGCAGCCCCATAGCGGCCCTTCATTCATCAATCCTATAGGGCAGCCCCATAGCACAGCCCCATAGAAACCCTTCATTCATTGATCCCATAGCACAGCCCCATAGCGGCCCTTCATTCATCAATCCCATAGCACAGCCCCATAGCAGCCCTTCATTCATTGATCCCATAGCACAGCCCCATAGCGGCCCTTCATTCATCAATCCTATAGGGCAGCCCCATAGCACAGCCCCATAGAGGCCCTTCATTCATCAATCCCATAGCGCAGCCCCATAGCAGCCCTTCATTCATCAATCCTATAGGGCAGCCCCATAGCACAGCCCCATAGAGGCCCTTCATTCATCAATCCCATAGCGCAGCCCCATAGCGGCCCTTCATTCATCAATCCTATAGGGCAGCCCCATAGCACAGCCCCATAGAAACCCTTCATTCATTGATCCCATAGCACAGCCCCATAGCGGCCCTTCATTCATCAATCCTATAGGGCAGCCCCATAGCACAGCCCCATAGAGGCCCTTCATTCATCAATCCCATAGCGCAGCCCCATAGCAGCCCTTCATTCATCAATCCTATAGGGCAGCCCCATAGCACAGCCCCATAGAGGCCCTTCATTCATCAATCCCATAGCGCAGCCCCATAGCGGCCCTTCATTCATCAATCCTATAGGGCAGCCCCATAGCACAGCCCCATAGAAACCCTTCATTCATTGATCCCATAGCACAGCCCCATAGCGGCCCTTCATTCATCAATCCTATAGGGCAGCCCCATAGCACAGCCCCATAGAAACCCTTCATTCATTGATCCCATAGCACAGCCCCATAGCAGCCCCTCATTCATCAATCCTATAGCACAACCCTATCACCCACTGATCCCATTCTTCAGCCCCATAGCGCAGCCCCAAATCCCAACCTTCTATCACAGCCCCATAGCACAGCCCCACATCCCAACCTCCCATCATAGCCCCACATCCCCACCCCATATCACAGCCCCACCCCATATCACAGCCCCACATCCCCACCCCATATCACAGCCCCATAGCGCAGCCCCACATCCCAACCTCCCATCATAGCCCCACAGCACAGCCCCACATCCCCACCCCAAATCACAGCCCCACCCCACATCACAGCCCCACATCCCACATCACAGCCCCACATCCCCACCCCATATCCCAGCCCCACATCCCAGCCCCACATCCCCACCCCATATCCCAGCCCCACATCACCACCCCACATCACATCCCCACATACAAGCCCCCCACCCCATACTGGCAGCCCCACATCCTGGCCTCCAATCCCAGCCCCACACCCCAACCCCATACCGCAGCCCCACATCTCAGCCCCACATCCCCACCCCAAATCCCTGCCCCACATCCCAGCCTCCCATCCCCACCCCATATCCCCGCCCCACATCTCAGCCCCACATCTCTGCCCCACATCCCCACCCCATATCACAGCCCCACATCCCAGCCCCACATCTCTGCCTCACATCCCCACCCCATATCACAGCCCCACATCCCCACCCCACATCCCAGCCCCACATTCTGGCCTCCCATTCCTGCCCCACACCCCCACCCCACATCCCCACCCCATATCCCAGCCCCACATTCTGGCCTCCCATTCCTGCCCCACATCCCAGCCCCATATCCCCACCCCACATACCAGCCCATATCCCCACCCCATATCACAGCCCCACATCCCAGCCCCACACCCCCATCCCATATCACAGCCCCACACCCCCACCTCACATCCCAGCCCCATAATCCCCACCCCACATCCCTGCCCCACATCCCAGCCCCACATTCTGGCCTCCCATTCCTGCCCCACATCCCCGCCCCACATCCCTGCCCCACATCCCCGCCCCACATCCCAGCCCCACATTCTGGCCTCCCATCCCAGCCCCACATCCCAGCCCCACATCCCCGCCCCTTCCCCCCACCCGCGCAGAGTCACGCGGGTCGGCGCCGTGAGTCCCTCTGGGGGGGATGTGCCATCCGGTCTATACGGGCTTTATGGGCTTTATGGGCTCTATGGGATTTATGGGATATATGGGGGGGGGGCGGTGTGGGGCCGTTAATCCGCTTTGCCCGTTAATCCCCCGCTGCCCACGCGCGACTCTTCAGCCCCCCCCCCCAACCCCCCCCCACCCGAGTCCTGTTCCCCCCCCCCGCGGCCTGTACCAACCCCCCCCCGATCCCCGGCCTGCGACCCCCCCCCACTCGCGACTTACGACCCCCCCGAGACCCACGGCCTTCAGCCCCCCCCCCCCACCCACGGCCTACGACCCCCCCCCACACCTACGACCTCCCCCCACCTGAGTCCTGTACCCCCCCACCCGCAGCCTACGACCCCCTCCAGACCCACAGCCTACGACCCCCCCCACCCGCGGCCCTTAACCATCTCACCCACCCGCGGCTTACGACCCCCCCCCCACCCACGGCCTTCAGCCCCCCCCCCCCCCCACCTACAACCCCCCCCCCACCTGCTGCCTGTATCCCCCCCCCGAGACCCACGGCCTACGACCCCCCCTCACCACCTTCAGCTCCCCCCCTCCCCACCCGCGACCCTTCAGCCCCCCCCCCCCCCCAGGACGCCTCCCACCCTCGGCCTGTACCCACCCCCCACCCTGAGACCCCCCCACCCTCGGCCTTCAGCCTCCCCCCCCCCCACGGCCTGCGACCCCCCCCACACCTGCGACCCCCCCCCCCATGGCCTACGACCCCCCCCTCGAGACCCACGGCCTACGACCCCCCCCCCCCCCCCACCCGCGGCCTGCGACCCCCCCCCCCCCCCACCCCCCCTACGACCCCCCACTCCCAAGGCCTACGACCCCCCCGAGACCCACGGCCTTCGACCTCCCCCCCACCCGCGACCTGTATCCCCCCCACTCGAGACCTACGACCCCCCCACACCTACGAGCCCCCTGAGACCCACGGCCCACGAACCCCCCCCCCCCCCCACCTGCGACTCTTCAGCCTCTCCCCCCCCACGGCCTGCGACCCCCCCCCCACCTGCGACCCCCCCTCGAGACCCACGACCTACGACCCCCCCCCCCCACCCGCGGCCCTTCAGCCCCCCCCCCCCACTCGCGACCTACGACCCCCCCACACACCTACGACCCCCCTCCACACCGCCTACGACCCCCCCTCGAGACCCACGGCCTACGACCCCCCCCCCCAACCCGCGACCCTTCAGCCCCCCCCCCCGGCCTACGACCCCCCCCACCCGTGTCCTACGACCCCCCCCGGCCTGTACCCCCCCCCACCCCCACCGCCTTCAGGCCCCCTCCACCCGAGTCCTATTCCCCCCCCCCACCGCGGCCTGTATCCCCCCCCCGAGACCCACGGCCTAAGACCCCCCCCCCCCACCCGCGACCCTTCAGACCCCCCCCCCATGGCCTACTACCCCCTGAGACCCACGGCCTACGACCCCCCCCCCACCCACGACCCTTCAGCTCCCCCCCCCACGGCCTACGACCCCTCCCCCACCTTCGACCCCCCCCCGGCCTGTAACCCCCACTCGCGACCTACGACCCCCCCCCCCACCCCCTTCAGCCCCCCCCCCACCCGAGTCCTGTATCCCCCCCCCCCGAGACCCACGGCCTGCGACCCCCCCCCACCCCCCCTCGGCCAGGACGAACCGCCGCGACCCCCGCGGGACTCCGCCTTCATCCCCCCCCCCCCAACAGCAACAGCGGCCAACCGACACTGCGGCACCGCCATGGGGCACGGCCCCATAACGGAGAGCTGCCCCATAAGTGAGCACAGCCCCATAAGTGAGCACAGCCCCATAAGTAACCACTGCCCCATAAGGGCTGCCCTATAAGTGACTGCTGCCCCACAAGGGAGAGCTGCCCCATAAGTGAGCACAGCCCCATAAGTGAGCACAGCCCCATAAGTAACCACTGCCCCATAAGGGCTGCCCTATAAGTGACTGCTGCCCCATAAGTGAGCACAGCCCCATAAGTAACTGAGTGCAGCCCCATAAGTAACCACTACCCCACAAGGAACTCCTGCCCCATAAGGGAGAGCTGCCCCATAAGGGAGAGCTGCCCCATAAGGGAGAGCTGCCCCATAAGTGAGCACAGCCCCATAAGGGAGAGATGCCCCATAAGTAACCACTGCCCCATAAGGAACTGCTGCCCCATAAGTGAACACAGCCCCATAAGTGAGCACAGCCCCATAAGTAACTGAGTGCAGCCCCATAAGTAACCGTTGCCCTATAAGTGAGAGCAGCCCCATAAGTAACCACAGTGTCATAAGGGCTGCTCCATAAGGAACCACTGCCCCATAAGTAACTGAGCGCAGCCCCATAAGTGACTGCAACGCCATGGGACCCTATAACCAACCGCAGCCCCATAAGTAACCGCAGCACTATAAGGGCCGCCCCATAAGTGAGCACAGCCCCATAAGGGCTGCCCCATAAGTGCCCTCGGCCCCATAAGTGCAGCCCCATAAGTAAGCTCAGCCCCATAAGTAACTCTCAGTCCCATAACTGCCACCCCATAAGTAACCTCGGTCCCATAAGTAACCTCAGCCCCATAAGCACCACCCCATAAGTAACCTCGGTCCCATAAGTGCCCTGGGCCCCATAACTGCCACCCCATAAGTAGCTCTCAGCCCCATAAGTAGCTCTCAGCCCCATAAGTGCCACCCCTTACATAAGGTAACCACAGCCCCATAAATAAGGGAATTCTCAGCCCCATAAGTGCCCTGTGCCCCATAAGTAACCTCAGCACCATAACAGCCGCCCCATAAGTGCCCTTGGCCCCATAAGTAACTCTCAGCCCCATAAGTGCCCTGGGCCCTATAAGTAACGGAATTCTCAGCCCCATAAGTGCCCTGTGCCCCATAGTAACTCTCAACCCCATAAGTGCAGCCCTGGGCCCCATAAGTGCCCTCAGCCCCATAAGTAAGATAACTCTCAGTCCCATAAGTGCCCTGTGTCCCATAACCGCCCCTTAGGGCCCCATAAGTGCCCCATAACCGCCCCATACCCGCCCCATAACCGCCCCATACCCGCCCCATAACCGCCCCATAACTGCCCCATACCCGCCCCATAACTGCCCCATAGGGCCCCATAACCGCCCCATAACTGCCCCATACCCGCCCCATAGGGCCCCATAGCGGCCCCATAACTGCCCCATAGCCGCCCCATAGCGGCCCCATACCCGCCCCATAGGGCCCCATAGCGGCCCCATACCCGCCCCATAGGGCCCCATAACTGCCCCATACCCGCCCCATAGGGCCCCATAGCGGCCCCATACCCGCCCCATAGGGTCCCATAGCCGCCCCATAGCGGCCCCATAGCGGCGGCCGGTCCGTCACTCACCGCTCCGCTCCGCTCCGCGCAGTGGGCGGGGCCTGACTGGGGGCGTGACCGACGTAAAGGGGCGTGACTCACGTAGGGGGGCGGGGCCAAAGCGGGAACCAATCAACGGCGGAGACGGGCCAAAAAGGGGGCGGGGCTTAGCGCGAGGTCCCGCCCTACGAGGAGGCGGCCAATCCGCAGAGGCGGGGCCTAAAGGGGGCGTGGCCTAAACCGGAAGCAGGCCAACGGCTGACGTGAGGGCGTGAGGGGGCGGGGCCTAAGCAGAGATGGACCAATAGGGGAGTCGGGGCCTGAAAGGGGGCGTGGCCTAATCCGGAAGCGGACCGACGGATGACGTCAGCGCGAGGGGGGCGGGGCCTAAAGAGAGGGGCGGGGCCTAAGAGCAGATGGACCAATAGGGAAGTCGGGGCCTGAAAGGGGGCGTGGCCAAAACAGGAAGCGAAAAAAACGGCTGGCGTCAGTGCGTGAGGGGGCGGGGCTTAAAAGTAGATGGACCAATAGTAGAGTTGGTTCCTAAGGGGGCGGGGTCTAAATGTGGGCGGATCCAATGAGGGGGCGGGGCTTACGCCATGGAACCAACCGCAGAGGCGGGGCCTAAACCGGAAGCGAACCAACGGATGACGTCAGCGCGAGGGGGCGGGGCCTAAAGAGAGGGGCGGGGCCTAAGAGCAGATGGACCAATAGGGGAGTCGGGGCCTGAAGGGGGCGTGGCCTAAACCGGAAGTGGACCAAGGCTGGCGTCAGTGCATGAGGGGGCGGGGCTTAAAACTGTGGGCGGGGCCTAAGAGCAGGTGGACCAATCGGGGAGTTGGTTCCTAAGGGGGCGGGGTCTAAATGTGGGCGTGGCCAATAAGGGGGCGGGGTTTACGCCATCGGACCAACCGCAGAGGCGGGGCCTGAAGGGGGCGTGGCTTATGAGGGGATGATTGACGTGATGGCCACGCCCCCTCCCCCGCCCCGTTCCTCCTTGGGGTTCGGTTTTGGTTTCGTTTCAAACCGAGCGGTACGAGGGGGGGGGGGCGAGGTTATGGGGCCGGGGTTATGGGGCTGGGGTTATGGGGCTGGGGTTATGGGGCGAGGTTATGGGGCTGAGAGAGGTTATGGGGCTGGGGTTATGGGTCTGGGGTTATGGGGCCGGGGTTGTGGGGCGGGGTTATGGGGCTGAGAGAGGTTATGGGGCTGGGGTTATGGGGCTGGGGTTATGGGGCGAGGTTATGGGGCGAGGTTATGGGGCTGAGAGAGGTTATGGGGCTGGGGTTATGGGTCTGGGGTTATGGGGCCGGGGTTGTGGGGCGGGGTTATGGGGCTGAGAGAGGTTATGGGGCTGGGGTTATGGGGCTGGGGTTATGGGGCTGGGGTTATGGGGCGAGGTTATGGGGCTGAGAGAGGTTATGGGGCTGGGGTTATGGGTCTGGGGTTATGGGGCCGGGGTTGTGGGGCGGGGTTATGGGGCTGAGAGAGGTTATGGGGCTGGGGTTATGGGTCTGGGGTTATGGGGCCGGGGTTGTGGGGCGGGGTTATGGGGCTGAGAGAGGTTATGGGGCTGGGGTTATGGGGCTGGGGTTATGGGGCCGGGGTTGTGGGGCGGGGTTATGGGGCTGAGAGAGGTTATGGGGCTGGGGTTATGGGGCTGGGGTTATGGGGCTGGGGTTATGGGGCGAGGTTATGGGGCTGGGGTTATGGGGCTGAGAGAGGTTATGGGGCTGGGGTTATGGGGCCGGGGTTATGGGGCCGGGGTTATGGGGCTGCAGTTATGGGGCCGGGGTTGTGGGTCTGGGGTTATGGGGCTGAGAGAGGTTATGGGGCTGGGGTTATGGGGCTGGGGATGTGGGGCTGAGAGAGGTTGTGGGGCTGAGGTTATGGGGCCAGGTTATGAGGCTGTGGTTATGGGGCTGCTAGGAGTTATGGGGCCGGGAGCAGTTATGGGGCTGTGGTTATGGGGCCAGGGTTATGGGGTTGGGGTTGTGGGTCTGGGGTTATGGGGCTGAGAGGGGTTGTGGGGCTGGGAGTGGTTCTGGGGCTGGCAGCGATTATGGGGCTGTGGTTCTGGGGCTGCTAGGGGTTATGGGGTGGAGAGAGGTTATGGGGCTGAGGTTGTGGGGCTGGGAGAGGTTATGGGGCTGGAAGGGGTTATGGGGCTGTGAGCGGTTATGGGGCTGGAAGAGGTTGTGGGGTCAGGGTTATGGGGCTGGGAGCAGTTATGGGGCTGGGGTTGTGGGTCTGGGGTTATGGGACTGGAGTTATGGGGCTGGGAGAGGCTGTGGGGCTGCGGTTATGGGGCTGTGGTTGTGGGGCCGGGAGACGTTATGGGGCTGCGGTTATGGGGCCGGTAGGGGTTATGGGGCTGCGAGGGGTTGTGGGGTTGTGGGTCTGGGTTTATGGGGCTGGGAGTGGTTGTGGGTCTGGGGTTGTGGGGCCGGGGTTATGGGGCTGAGAGAGGTTATGGGGCCACAACCACAGTTGTGGGGCTGGGAGCGGTTATAGGGCCAGAGAGGGGTTGTGGGGCTGCAGTTATGGGGCTGGGAGAGGTTTTGGGGCTGGGGTTGTGGGGCCAGGGTTATAGGGCTGGGAGCGGTTATGGGACCGGGAACGGTTGTGGGGCTGGGGTTATGTGACCGGAGTTATGGGGCTGGGGTTGTGGGGCTGAGAGAGGTTATGGGGTCGGGGTTATGGGGCTGGGAGCAGTTGTGGGGCTGTGGTTATGGGGCTGGGAGTGGATTTAGGGCTGGGGTTATGGGGCTGCAAGTGGTTGTGGGGCTGGGAGCAGTTATAGGGCCGGAGAGGGGTTGTGGGGCTGTGGTTATGGGGCTGGGAGTGGTTGTGGGGCTGGGGTTATGGAGCTGGGGTTGTGGGGCTGGGAGCGGTTATAGGGTTGATAGGGAGTGTGGGGCTGGGGGGGGCAGGGTTGGGAAAGCTATGGGGTAGGAATGGGAAAGCTATGGGGCAGGACTGGGAGAGCTATGGGGCAGGACTGGGACTATGGGGCAAGAAAGGGAGAGCTATGGGGCGGGAATGGGGCTATGGGGCAGGAATGGGAGAGCTATGGGGCAGGAATTGGAAAGCAATGGGGCAGAAATGGGGCTATGGGGCAGGGCTGAGGCTATGGGGCAGAACTGGGAAAGCTATGGGGCAGGAATGGGGCTATGGGGCAGGACTGGGAGAGCTATGGGGCAGGAATGGGAGAGCTATGGGGCAGGAATGGGGGGGTTATGGGACAGGAATGTGGCTATGGGGCAGGAATGTGGGGGTTATGGGGCAGGAATGGGTCTGTGGGGCAGGAATGGGGGGGTTATGGGGTAGGAATGGGAGAGCTATGGGGCAGGATTGGGTCTATGGGGCAGGAATGGGTCAGGAATGGGAGATCTATGGGGCAGCAATGGGAGAGCTATGGGGCAGCAATGGGAGAGCTATGGGGCAGGACTGGGGCTATGGGGCATGACTGGGAAAGCTATGGGGCAGGAATGGGGCTATGGGGCAGGAATGGGAGAGCTATGGGGCAGGAATGGAAAAGCTATGGGGCAGGAATGGAAAAGCTATGGGGCAGGAATGGGAGAGCTATGGGGCAGGAATGGGAGAGCTATGGGGCAGGAATGGGAGAGCTATGGGGCAGGAATGGGAGAGCTATGGGGTAGGAATGGGAGAGCTATGGGGCAGGAATGGGAGAGCTATGGGGCAGGAATGGGAGAGCTATGGGGCAGGAATGGGAGAGCTATGGGGCAGGAATGGGAGAGCTATGGGGCTGTGGGGCAGATCTGGGTTGTGGGGCAGGAATAGGGCTGTGGGGCAGGACTGGGAGAGCTATGGGGCTGTGGGGGGCAAATGTGGGGTGTGGGGCAGGACTGAGAGGTAATGGGGCTATGGGGCAGATGTGGGTTGTGGGGCAGGGCAGTCGCTATGGGGCGCTGTGGGTCAGAGCTTTGTGTTCCTTCCATAGCCCGTAATGGAGGCGGTGCTGGAGGTTTGGGGCGCCCCCAGCGGCCGGGAGGAGCAAGAGCAGCTGCTGGACCCGGAGAACGCGACGAGATCGGGGGGCGGAACCGTGCGGGAATGGGGCAGGATGGGAACGGCCCCATATGGAACATACCAGAGTCAGAGCGGTAATGGGGGTATGTGGGGCAATGGGGGTATAGGGGACAATGGGGGTATATGGGGCAATGGGGGTATATGGGGCAATGGGGTTATATGGGGCAATGGGGGAATATGGGGCAATGGGGGTATATGGGGCAATGGGGGTATATGGGGCAATGGGGGTATATGGGGCAATGGGGGTATATGGGGTAATGGGGTTATGTGGGGCAATGGGGGTATAGGGGACAATGGGGGTATAGGGGACAATGGGGTTATGTGGGGCAATGGGGGTATAGGGGACAATGGGGTTATAGGGGACAATGGAGTTATGTGGGGCAATGGGGGTATAGGGGACAATGGGGTTATAGGGGACAATGGGGTTATGTGGGGCAATGGGGGTATAGGGGACAATGGGGTTATAGGGGACAATGGGGTTATATGGGACAATGGGGTTATATGGGACAATGGGGTTATGGGGGACAATGGGGTTATGGGGGACAATGGGGTTATGGGGGACAATGGGGGTATATGGGACAATGGGGTTATATGGGGCAATGGGGTTATATGGGGCAATGGGGTTATAGGGGACAATGGGGGTATATGGGGCAATGGGGGTATATGGGGTAATGGGGTTATATGGGGCAATGGGGGTATATGGGACAATGGGGTTATATGGGGCAATGGGGTTATATGGGACAATGGGGTTATATGGGACAATGGGGGTATAGGGGACAATGGGGTTATATGGGGCAATGGGGTTATAGGGGACAATGGGGTTATATGGGACAATGGGGTTATAGGGGACAATGGGGTTATATGGGACAATGGGGTTATAGGGGACAATGGGGGTATATGGGACAATGGGGTTATAGGGGACAATGGGGTTATATGGGACAATGGGGTTATATGGGACAATGGGGGTATAGGGGACAATGGGGTTATATGGGGCAATGGGGTTATAGGGGACAATGGGGTTATATGGGACAATGGGGTTATGGGGGGCAATGGGGTTATGGGGGACAATGGGGTTATAGGGGACAATGGGGGTATATGGGGCAATGGGGGTATATGGGACAATGGGGGTATAGGGGACAATGGGGGTATATGGGGTAATGGGGGTATATGGGACAATGGGGTTATATGGGGCAATGGGGTTATAGGGGACAATGGGGGTATAGGGGACAATGGGGTTATAGGGGACAATGGGGTTATAGGGGACAATGGGGTTATAGGGGACAATGGGGTTATAGGGGACAATGGGGTTATAGGGGACAATGGGGTTATATGGGACAATGGGGTTATAGGGGGCAATGGGGTTATGGGGGACAATGGGGTTATAGGGGACAATGGGGGTATATGGGGCAATGGGGGTATATGGGACAATGGGGTTATAGGGGACAATGGGGTTATAGGGGACAATGGGGTTATGTGGGGCAATGGGGTTATAGGGGACAATGGGGTTATATGGGACAATGGGGTTATAGGGGACAATGGGGTTATAGGGGACAATGGGGTTATATGGGGCAATGGGGGTATAGGGGACAATGGGGGTATAGGGGACAATGGGGGTATAGGGGACAATGGGGGTATATGGGACAATGGGGGTATATGGGACAATGGGGTTATATGGGACAATGGGGGTATAGGGGACAATGGGGTTATATGGGACAATGGGGTTATATGGGACAATGGGGTTATATGGGACAATGGGGGTATAGGGGACAATGGGGGTATAGGGGACAATGGGGGTATATGGGGCAATGGGGTTATAGGGGACAATGGGGGTATAGGGGACAATGGGGTTATATGGGGCAATGGGGGTATATGGGACAATGGGGGTATATGGGGTAATGGGGGTATATGGGGTAATGGGGGTATATGGGGTAATGGGGGTATATGGGGCAATGGGGTTATAGGGGACAATGGGGTTATAGGGGACAATGGGGGTATAGGGGACAATGGGGGTATAGGGGACAATGGGGGTATATGGGGTAATGGGGGTATATGGGACAATGGGGTTATATGGGGCAATGGGGTTATATGGGACAATGGGGTTATATGGGGCAATGGGGTTATAGGGGACAATGGGGTTATAGGGGACAATGGGGTTATAGGGGACAATGGGGTTATATGGGACAATGGGGTTATAGGGGACAATGGGGTTATAGGGGACAATGGGGTTATATGGGACAATGGGGTTATAGGGGACAATGGGGTTATATGGGACAATGGGGGTATAGGGGACAATGGGGGTATATGGGGCAATGGGGTTATAGGGGACAATGGGGTTATAGGGGGCAATGGGGGTATATGGGGCAATGGGGTTATATAGGACAATGGGGTTATAGGGGACAATGGGGGTATATGGGAAGTGGGAGCAATTCAATGGGGTTATATGGGAACTGGGGTTATATGGGAACTGGGATCAATGGGATGGGGTTATGGGTTCCAGGCAGTTCTATGAAGGTGTGGGGCAGGCAGTGCTATGGGGCTGTGGGACATGATATGGGGTATGCAATGCTATGGGGTTGTGCGTCACCATGTGGGGCAGGCAATGCTGTGGGGTGGGTGGTGCTATGGGGCTGTGGGACATGATATGGGGCAGGCGGTGCTATGGGGCTGTGGGGCACAATGTGGGGCTGACAGTGCTATGGGGTGCAATGTGGGGCAGGTGGTGCTATGGGATGGTGGTGCTATAGGGCTGTGGGGTGTGATGTGGGGCAGGCAGTGCTATGGGACTGTGGGGCAGGTGGAGCTGTGGGGCACAGTGTAGGGCAGGCAATGCTATGGGGCTGTGGGGTGTGATATGGGGCAGGCGGTGCTATGGGGCACAATGTGGGGCAGGGTGTGCTATGGGGCAGGAGGTGCTATGGGGCTGTGGGGCGCGATGTAGGGTAGGTGATGCTATGGGGCACAATGTGGGGCAGGTGGTGCTATGGGGCTGTGGGGTGTGATGTGGGGCAGGCGGTGCTATGGGGCTGTGGGGCATGATGTAGGGCAGGCTGTGCTATGGGGCAGGTGATGTGTGGCAGGCAGTGCTATGGGGCTGTGGGGCACAATGTGGGGCTGACAGTGCTATGGGGTGCGATGTGGGGCAGGTGGTTCTATGGGGCTGTGGGACATGATATGGGGTAGGCAATGCTATGGGGTTGTGGAGCTTGATGTGGGTCAGGCGGTGCTATGGGGCTGTGGGGCAGGTGATGCTATGGGGTGCGATGTGGGGCATGTGGTGCTATGGGGCTATGGGACACGATGTGGGGCAGGTGGTGCTATGGGGCAGGTGATGTGTGGCAGGCAATGCTATGGGGCTGTGGGGTGTGATATGGGGCAGGTGGTGCTATAGGGCTGTAGGGTGTGATATGGGGCAGGTGGTGCTATAGGGCCGTAGGGTGTGATATGGGGCAGGTGATGCTGTGGGGCACGATGTGGGGCAGCCGGTGCTATGGGGTGGGTGGTGCTATAGGGCTGTGGGATATGATGTGGGTCAGGCGGTGCTATGGGTCACGCTATGGGGCAGCTGCTGAGCCCCACATCCCCTCTCTGCCCCCCAGCCCTGGAAGGTGTCCTGGCTCGTGCCCCACACCATCTGTGGGGCCGGGAGCTGAAGCTGCATCGTGCCCCCCCTTGGGACCCCACGGCGCTGCTGCTGCTGGGGGCCCCCCCAGAGGTTCTGCAGCCCCTCCTGCCCCACATCCCGCCCCACAACCCGCCCCACAACCTGCCCCACATCCTGCCCCACAACCAGCCCCATGTCCATCCCCACAACCCGCCCCATAACCTGCCCCACATCCAGCCCCACATCCAGCCCCACAACCCGTCCCACATCCAGCCCCACAACCCGTCCCACATCCAGCCCCACATCCAGCCCCACAACCAGCCCCACATCCAGCCCCACAACCCGTCCCACATCCAGCCCCACATCCAGCCCCACAACCAGCCCCACATCCAGCCCCACATCCAGTCCCATGTCCATCCCCACAACCAGCCCCACAACCAGCCCCACAACCCGTCCCACAACCCACCCCACGTCCATCCCCACAACCCGCCCCATAACCCGCCCCACATCCAGCCCCACAACCCACCCCACATCCAGCCCCACATCCAGCCCCACAACCTGCCCCACAACCTGCCCCACAACCCGCCCCATAACCTGCCCCACATCCAGCCCCACAACCCACCCCATAACTCGCCCCACATCCAGCCCCACAACCAGCCCCACATCCTGCCCCATAACCCACCCCATAACCCGCCCCACAACCAGCCCCACAACCAGCCCCACATCCAGCCCCACAACCTGCCCCACAACCAGCCCCACAACCTGCCCCACAACCAGCCCCACAACCCGCCCCACATCCAGCCCCACAACCCGCCCCACATCCAGCCCCACAACCTGCCCCACATCCTGCCCCACAACCCACCCCATAACCCGCCCCACAACCAGCCCCACAACCAGCCCCACATCCAGCCCCACAACCTGCCCCACAACCAGCCCCACATCCAGCCCCACAACCCGCCCCACAACCTGCCCCACAACCAGCCCCACATCCAGCCCCACAACCCGCCCCACATCCTGCCCCATAACTCCGTCTGCCGCTCCTACCCCATGTGGGGGGGCACCGTCCTGCTGATGGAACAACCCGTGGGGGAACAAGGTGGGTGTGGGGGGGTTTATGGGGGGGACGGGGTCGCTATGGGGGTTGCTATGGGGTGGGGGTTGGGTCAGGATTTGGGGTCCCATTGGGGTCCCTGTGGGTCCAGGTTTGGGGTCCCTATGGGTCAGGGTCTGAGGGCTCTATGGGGTGGGGGTTGGGGTCCCTATGGGTCAGGATCTGGGGTCCCCATGGAGTTCCCCACAGATGAGTTGTGTGCCCCATAGATGCCTTTGACTGACCCATAGATGAGCTGTGTACCCCATATCTGAGCTGTGTGCCCCATAGATGAGCTGTGTGCTTCATATCTGACTCAGCTGCCCCATAGCTGAGCTGTGTGCCCCATAGGTGAGCTGTGTGCCCTATAGAAGAGCTGTGTGCCCCATATCTGACCCAGCTGTCCCATAGCTGAGTTGTGTGCCCCATATCTGACCCAGCTGCCCCATATCTGACCCAGCTGCCCCATAGATGAGCTGTGTGCCCCATAGATGAGTTGTGTGCCCCATAGCTGGGTCAGCTGCCCCATATCTGACCCAGCTGCCCCATAGATGAGCTATGTGCCCCTTATTTGACCCAGCTGCCCCATAGATGAGTTGTGTGCCCCATAGATGAGTTGTGTGCCCCATAGCTGGGTCAGCTGCCCCATAGATGCCTTTAGGTGCCCCATAGATGAGCTGTGTGCCCCATATCTGCCTCCACTGCCCCATAGATTAGTTGTCTGCCCCATAGATGAGTTGTATGTCCCATATCTGACCCAGCTGCCCCATAGATGAGCTGTGTGCCCCATAGATGAACTGTGTGCCCCATATCTGACCCAGCTGCCCCATAGATGAGCTGCGTGCCCCACAGATGAGTTGTGTGCCCCATATCTGACCCAGCTGCCCCATAGATGAGCTGTTTGCCCCATATCTGTCCCAGCTGCCCCATAGAAGAGCTGTGTGCTCCATAGCTGATTCAGCTGCCCCATAGATGAGCTGTGTGCCCCATAGCTGAGCTGCGTGCCCCATAGCTGAGCTGTGTGCCCCATATCTGACCCAGCTGCGCCATATCTGACTCAGCTGCCCCATAGCTGAGCTGTGTGCCCCATATCTGACCCAGCTGCCCCATAGAAGAGCTGTGTGCCCCATAGCTGACTCAGCTGCCCCATAGATGAGCTGTGTGCCCCATAGATGTCTTTGTTTGCCCCATAGCTGGGTCAGCTGCCCCACAGATGAGCTGCGTGCCCCATAGATGAGCTGTGTGCCCCATATCTGCCCCACCTGCCCCATAGCTGAGCTGTGTGCCCCATATCTGACCCATGTGCCCCATATCTGACCCAGCTGCCCCATAGATGAGCTGTGTACCCCATATCCGTCCCATCTGCTCCATAGGTGGGTTGTGTGCCCCATAGCTGACTCAGCTGCCCCATAGCTGAGTTGTGTGCCCCATAGATGCCTTTGTTTGCCCCATAGCTGGGTCAGCTGCCCCATAGATGAGCTGCGTGCCCCATAGCTGAGCTGTGTGCCCCATAGCTGACCCAGCTGCCCCATAGCTGAGTTGTGTGCCCCATAGATGCCTTTGTTTGCCCCATAGCTGGGTCAGCTGCCCCATAGATGAGTTGTGTGCGCCATAGATGAGCTGCGTGCCCCATAGATGAGCTGTGTGCCCCATATCTGCCCCACCTGTCCCATAGCTGAACTGTGTGCCCCATAGATGAGTTGTGTGCCCCATAGCTGGGTCAGCTGCCCCATAGCTGAGCTGTGTGCCCCATGTCTGACCCAGCTGCCCCATAGATGAGCTGTGTGCCCCATATCTGCTTCCGCTGCCCCATAGATTAGTTGTCTGCCCCATAGCTGAGCTGTGTGCCCCATAGCTGACCCAGCTGCCCCATAGCTGAGCTGTGTGCCTCATATCTGCCCCAGCTGCCCCATAGCTGAGCTCTGTGCCCCATAGCTGAGCTGTGTGCCCCATATCTGACCCAGCTGCCCCATAGAAGAGCTGTGTGCCCCATAGCTGACTCAGCTGCCCCATAGATGAGCTGTGTGCCCCATAGCTGACCCAGCTGCCCCATAGCTGAGCTGCGTGCCCCATGTCTGCCCCACCTGCCCCATATCCGACCCACCTGCCCCATATCTGACCCATCTGCCCCATATCTGCCCCATCTGCCCCATATCCGACCCACCTGCCCCATATCTGCCCCACCTGCCCCATATCCGACCCATCTGCCCCATATCTGCCCCACCTGCCCCATATCCGACCCATCTGCCCCATATCCGACCCATCTGCCCCATATCCGACCCACCTGCCCCATATCCGACCCATCTGCCCCATATCTGCCCCACCTGCCCCATATCTGCCCCACCTGCCCCATATCTGCCCCACCTGCCCCATATCTTCCTCCATCCCCCCAGCTCTCCACCAGCTCCGCTCTGCTCTTCCCGGTTCCGCGTCCCTTCATCGCCTGCCCCGATCCGGTTCGGTTCTGGTTCTGCCTCCAGCTCCGTCCCGTGACCTGCTGGAGCTCTACCTGGAGAACCGGCGCAGTTCTGGCGGCCCGGTTCGGTCCATTCGGATCCGTCAGGACGGGGCCCACGTCGTCACCTTCCAGGACCCAGACGGTCCGACATGGGATAAAGGGGATGGGGGGGGGGACACTTGGGGGTCCCGGTGTCATTGATGGGGGGTGGGGGCCAGTTGGGGGTCCAGTTTGGGGTCCGGTTTGGGGTCCTGGTTTGGGTCTTGGTGTTGCTGTTTGGGGTTGGGGTCCCACTTAGGGGTCCTGGTTTGGGTTCCAGTTGGGGGTCCCGGTTTGGGGTCCAGGTGTCATTGATGGGGGTGGGGGTCCCAGTTTGGGGTCCTGGTTTAGGGGTCCCACCTTGGGGTCCCGTTGTCATTGATGGGGGTTGGGGGCCAGTTGGGGGTCCTGGTTTGGGGTTCTGGTGTCACTGATGGGGGTTGGGGTCCCAGTTGGGGGTCCCGATTTGGGGTCCCACTTTGGGGGTCCTGGTGTCATTGGTGGGGGTTGGGGTCCCAGTTTGGGGTCACTGATGGGGGTTGGGGTCCCAGTTGGGGGTCCCACTTTGGGGTCCAGTTTGGGGTCCTGGTTTGGGGTCCGGTTCGGGGTCCCGGTGTCATTGATTTGGAGTGGGGTCCCGGCTGGGGGTCCCGGTTTGGTTTTGGGGTCCTGGTTTGGGGTCCCTGTGTCACTGATGGGGGTTGGGGTCCCGGTTGGGGATCCTGGTTTGGGTTGGGGGTCCTGGTGTCACTGATGGGGGTTGGGGTCCCAGTTGGGGGTCCCGGTGTCATTGATGGGGGGTGGGGATCCGGTTGGGGGTCCCAGTTTGGGTTTGGGGTCCTGGTGTCATTGATGGGGGTTGGGGTACCGGTTTGGGGTCCCACTTTGGGGGTCCTGGTGTCATTGGTGGGGGTTGGGGTCCCAGTTTGAGGTCACTGATGGGGGTTGGGGGCCAGTTGGGGGTCCCACTTTGCGGTCCAGTTTGGGGTCTCGGTTTGTGTTTGGGGTCCTGGTTAGGGGTCCTGGTGTCATCGTTTGGGTTTCGGGTCTTGGTTTGGGGTCCCAGTTTGGGGTTTTGGTTTGGGGGCCACTTGTGGGTCCTGGTGTCATTGATGGGGGTTGGGGTCCCGGTTGGGGTCCTGGTGTCATTGATGGGGGTTGGGGTCCCGGTTGGGGTCCTGGTGTCATTGATGGGGGTTGGGGGCCAGTTGGGGGTCCCACTTTGGGGTCCCACTTTGGGGTCCAGTTTGGGGTCTCAGTTTGTGTTTGGGGTCCTGGTTAGGGGTCCTGGTGTCATTGATGGGGGTTGGGGTACCGGTTTGGGGTCCCAGTTTGGGGGTCCTGATGTCATTGATGGGGGCTGGGGGTCCGGTTGGGGGTCCCGGTTTGGGTTTGGGGTCCTGGTTTGGGGTCCAGTTTGGGGGTCCTGGTGTTATTGATGAGGGTTGTGGGCCAGTTTGGGGTCCTGGTTTGGGGTTCTGGTGTTGCTGTTTGGGGTTGGGGTCCCACTTAGGGGTCCTAGTTTAGGGTCCAGTTGTGGGTCCCGGTTGTGGGTCCTGGTGTCACTGATGGGGGTTGGGGTCCCAGTTGGGGATCCCACTTTGGGGTCCCACTTTGGGGTCCCATTTAGGGGTCCCGATGTCATTGATGGGGGTTGGGGTCCCAGTTTGGGGTCCCACTTTGGGGTCCCACTTTGGGGGTCCCACTTTGGGGGTCCCACTTTGGGGTCCCACTTTGGGGTCCTGGTTTAGGGGTCCCACTTTGGGGTCCCACTTTGGGGTCCTACTTTGGGGTCCTGGTTTAGGGGTCCCACTTTGGGGTCCCACTTTGGGGTCCTGGTTTAGGGGTCCCGGTTTAGGGGTCCCACTTTGGGGTCCCACTTTGGGGTCCTGGTTTAGGGGTCCCACTTTGGGGTCCCACTTAGGGGTCCTAGTTTAGGGTCCAGTTGTGGGTCCCAGTTTGTGGTCCTGGTGTCACTGATGGGGGTTGGGGGTCCCACTTAGGGGTCCCACTTTGGGGGTCCCATTTAGGGGTCCCGGTGTCATTGATGGGGGTTGGGGTCCCACTTTGGGGTCCCACTTTGGGGTCCCACTTTGGGGTCCCGTTGTCATTGATGGGGTCTGACCGTGTGCCCTCCCTGCAGTGGTGCCGCGGGTGCTGCGACGGCCGCATCGGCTGCAGGACGTGGAGCTGCACATTGTGCCCTACTACGAGGCCTTGGATCCGGACGGCACCGAACCGGCACCGGGTGATGAGGATCCGGCACCGGGTGATGGGGATCCGGTACTGGGTGATGAGGATCCGGTACCGGCTGATGTGGATCCGGTACCAGCTGATGAGGATCCGGCACCGGGTGATGAGGATCCGGCACCGGCTGATGAGGATCCGGCACCGGCTGATATGGATCCGGTACCGGCTGATGGGGATCCGGTACCAGCTGATGGGGATCCGGTACCGGGTGATGAGGATCCGGCACCGGCTGATATGGATCCGGTACCGGCTGATGTGGATCCGGTACCAGCTGATGAGGATCCGGCACCGGGTGATGAGGATCCGGCACCGGCTGATGAGGATCCGGCACCGGCTGATATGGATCCGGTACCGGCTGATATGGATCCGGTACCAGCTGATGGGGATCCGGTACCGGGTGATGAGGATCCGGTACTGGATGATGAGGATTCGGTACCGGCTGATGTGGATCCGGACCCCCTGGTGCCACAATGGACAAGCCAGGACCCCACGGTGACACCAAAGAGACCCATACAAGACCCCACGGTGACACCATGGACCACCCAGGACCCCATGGTCCCACCGAAGACCATGACCCAGGACCCCCTGGTGACACCATGGACCACCCAGGACCCCCTGGTGTCACCAAAGACCACCAAGGACCCCCCAGTGACACTGAAGAGGACATCCCAAGACCCCCCGGTGACACCATGGACCACCCAGGACCCCACGGTGACACCAAAGAGGCCCACTCAAGACCCCACAGTGCCATCATGGACCACCCAGGACCCCCTGGTGACACTGAAGAGACCCACCCAAGACCCCACGGTGACACCAAAGAGACCCACTCAAGACCCCCTGGTAACACCAATGACCACCCAGGACCCCCTAGTGACACCAAAGACACCCCCCCAAGACCCCCCGGTGTCACCACAGAGAACCCAAGACCCCATGGTGACACCATGTACCACCCAGGACCCTCTGGTCCCACCAAAGACCCCCCAGGACTCCCCGGTGACACCATGGACCACCCAGGACCCCCTGGTGACACCAAAGCCCACCAAGGACCCCCCAGTGACACCGAAGAGACCCACCCAAGACCCCCCAGTGACACCATGGACCACCCAGGACACCCTGGTGTCACCAAAGACCACCCAGGCCCCCCTGGTCCCATCAAAGAGACCCACTCAAGACCCCCTGGTCCCACCAAAGACAACTACCCAGGACCCCCTGGTAACACCATGGACCACCCAGGACCCCATGGTCCCACCAAAGACACCCTCCCAAGACCCCCCGGTGTCACCACAGAGAACCCAAGACCCCATGGTGACACCATGGACCACCCAGGGCCCCCTGGTGCAACCATGTACCACCCAGAACCCTCTGGTCCCACCAAAGACCCCCCAGGACCCCCCGGTGACACCATGGACCTCCCAGGACCCCCTGGTCCCACTAAAGAGACCCACCCAAGACCCCATGGTGACACCAAAGAAGACCACCCAAGACCCCCCGGTGACACCATGGACCACCCAGGACCCCCTGGTGACACCGAAGAGACCCCCCCAAGACCCCCCGGTGTCACCACAGAGAACCCAAGACCCCATGGTGACACCATGTACCACCCAGGACCCTCTGGTCCCACCAAAGACCCCCCAGGACTCCCCGGTGACACCATGGACCACCCAGGACCCCCTGGTGACACCAAAGCCCACCAAGGACCCCCCAGTGACACCGAAGAGACCCACCCAAGACCCCCCAGTGACACCATGGACCACCCAGGACACCCTGGTGTCACCAAAGACCACCCAGGATCCCCTGGTGACACCAAAGAGACCCACCCAAGGCCCCATGGTGCCACCAAAGAGACCCTTCCAAGGCCCCATGGTGACACCATGGACCACCCAGGACCCCCTGGTGTCACCAAAGACCACCCAGGACCCCCCAGTGTCACCAAAGAAGACATCCCAAGACCCCCCGGTGACACCATGGACCACCCAGGCCCCTCTGGTCCCACCAAAGAGACCCCCCCAGGACCCCCACCCGGTCCCACCACCATCCCCACCATCTCCATCCCAGTCACGCGTGGTGCTGCCAGAACCAACGCTGCAATTCCTGCGCCGTGACGACGTCCGCGCTCATCTGACCCCCCTCCTGGCATCACCGGATACCGGCACCGTGACCTACACCGTGCTGGGCCCCGCGGTGCTGCTGACGGCCCCCAGCCCCACGGCGGCCCGCGGTGCCGCGCGGCGCCTGCAGGACCAGCTGTGTGCCTTCGCCGTGGAGGTGCCGCCGCGGTGCCGCGTGCCGGGGCCGGGGTCGCCGTGTTGGCGAAGGCTGCGGTGCTGCGCGGTGTGGAGGAGCGCCGATGGGTGCTGGGTGCAGGGGCTGACATTGAAAGGGATGGAGGAGGAGAACAGGAGCACAGTGAGGGATGCGGTGAGGGGGGATGGTGGGGTGGGGACACACGAGGGTCCTAATGGGGGTCCCAGTGGGGTGGGTCCCAACGGTGTGGGTCCCAGTGGGGGTCCCAACGGTGTGGGTCCCAACGGTGTGGGTCCCAATGCTGTGGGTCCCAATGGTGTGGGTCCCAATGGTGTGGGTCCCAATGGGGATCCCAACAGTGTGGGTCCCAACAGTGTGGGTCCCAACAGTGTGGGTCCCAACAAGGATCCCAACGGTGTGGGTCCCAACGGTGTGTGTCCCAATGGTGTGGGTCCCAATGGGGATCCCAATGGTGTGGGTCCCAATGGTGTGGGTCCCAATGGTGTGGGTCCCAGTGGGGGTCCCAAAGGTGTGGGTCCCAATGGGGGTCCCAGTGGTGTGGGTCCCAATGGGGTTCCCAATGGTGTAGGTCTCAATGGGGATCCCAGCAGTGTGGGTCCCAACACAGATCCCAGTGGTGTGGGTCCCAGTGGTGTGGGTCCCAAAGGTGTGGTTCCCAATGGGGATCCCAACAGTGTGGGTCCCAACAGTGTGGGTCCCAATGGGGGTCCCAACGATGCGGGTTCCAGTGGGGGTCCCAACGGTGCGGGTCCCAATGGGGGTCCCAATGGTGTGGGTCCCAATGGGGGTCCCAACGGTGCGGGTCCCAATGGGGGTCCCAATGGTGTGGGTCCCAATGGGGGTCCCAGTGGTGTGGGTCCCAATGGGGATCCCAATGGTGCGGGTCCCAATGGGGGTCCCAATGGTGCGGGTCCCAATGGGGATCCCAATGGTGTGGGTCCCAATGGGGGTCCCAGTAGTGTGGGTCCCAATGGGGGTCCCAATGGTGCGGGTCCCAATGGGGGTCCCAGTGGTGCGGGTCCCAGTGGGGGTCCCAACGGTGCGGGTCCCAATGGGGGTCCCAATGGTGTGGGTCCCAATGGGGATCCCAATGGTGCGGGTCCCAATGGGGATCCCAATGGTGTGGGTCCCAATGGGGGTCTCAACACAGATCCCAACGATGTGGGTCCCAACGTGGATCCCAATGATGTGGATCCCAACGCGGGTGGTGAGGAGCGGCCCAGCGCAGATCGTGGTGTGAATCCCATCATGGGTGCAGGTGAGCTGCCTAGAACAGATCCCCAGGTGGTGCCCAACGTGGGTCCCAACGTGGGTCCCAATATGGGTCTCAGTTTGGATCCCAATGTGGATCGATCCCCACGTGGCACCCAGTATAGATGCCAACATAGATCCCAGTGTGAGTCCCAATATGGGCCTCAGTGTGGATCCCAATGTGGATACCCATGTGGTATCCAGTGTAGATCCCAACATAGATCCCAGTGTGGGTCCCCGTGTGACATCCAGTATAGATGCCAACATAGGTCCCAGTGTGGGTCCCAACGTGGGTCCCAATGTGGATCCCCGTGTAATGTCCAGTATAGATCCCAACATAGATCCCAGTGTGGGTCCCGACGTGGGTCCCAGTGTGGATCCCCGTGTAATGTCCAGTATAGATGCCAACATAGGTCCCAGTGTGGGTCCCACTGTGGATCCCAGTGTGGATCCCCGTGTGACATCCAGTATAGATCCCAACAGAGATCCCAGTGTGGATCCCAGCATGTCCCAGCATGGGTCCCAATGTGGATCTCTGTTTGGATCCCAATGTGGATCCCTGTGTGACACCCAGTATATATCCCAATGTGGGTCGCAATGTGGATCCCCATGTGGTATCCAGCATAGATCCCAGTGTGGATCCCAGCATGTCCCAGCGTGGGTCCCAGTATGGGTTTTAGTGTGTATCCCAATGTGGATCGATCCCTGTGTAGCACCCAGTATAGATCCCAACATAGGTCCCAATGTGGGTCCTAGTGTAGATCCCAATGTAGATCCCAATGTGGTGCCCAATGTAGATCCCAGTGTGGATCCCAGTGTGGATCCCAATGTGGTGCCCAATGTAGATCCCAGTGTGGATCCCAATGTAGATCCCAATGTGGTGCCCAATGTAGATCCCAGTGTAGATCCCAATGTAGATCCCAATGTGGTGCCCAATGTAGATCCCAGTGTGGATCCCAATGTAGATCCCAGTGTGGGTCCCAATGTGGATCCCAATGTGGTGCCCAATGTAGATCCCAGTGTGGATCTCCATGGGGATCCTGAGATGTGAATCTCAAAGCATTGCCCAACGCTGATATGGCCCCCAACCTTGATCCCAACACAGATCCCAACGTGTGGCCCAATGGAGAACAACACGTGCATTCCAACGTGGATCCCAGTTCATGGCTCAATGAAGAACCCAACCTGGATCCCAACGGAGATCCCAATTTGTGGCTCAACCTTAAACCCAGCTTGGATCCCCAAAGGGGTCACAGTTCACATCTCAATGAAGAACCCAACCTGGATCCCAATGTGGACCCCAATTCATGGACCATCCCGGAACCCAAAGTGGATCCCAACAGCACCGATCCCAATTCATGCCCCATCCTGGATCCCAACAGCACCGATCCCAATTCATGCCCCATCCTGGATCCCAACAGCAATGATCCCAATTCGTGTTCCATCCTGGATCCCAACAGCACCGATCCCAATTTGTGGCCCATCCTGGATCCCAAAGGCACCAATCCCAATTCAAGGCCCATCCTGGATCCCAAAGGCACCAATCCCAATTCAAGGCCCATCCTGGATCCCGATGCTGATCCCAATTCAAGGCCCATCCCGGATCCAGATGTTGATCGTGGTTTGGGGCCCATCTTGGATCCCAACACTCATCCCCATTTGTGGTCCATCCTGGATCCAGATGCTGATCCCAGTTCCAGACCCATCCTGGATCCCGATGCTGATCCCGGTTCCGGACCCATCCTGGATCCCGATGCTGATCCTGGTTCCAGACCCATCCTGGATCCCGATGCTGATCCTGGTTCCGGACCCATTGCAGCCCCCCCCATAGATCCCGTGTTGGATCTGGGCTGGTCCATGGCCGAGGATCTGGTTCCGATGCCTGCGGGTGCCCTGCGCCTCCTGCAGCAGCAGCACCGGAACCTGCTGGCCTCCATCACCAACGTCTCAGTGCTGCCGCTGGATGGCCCCAACTTCACCGGCCTGCGGGTAAGTGCTGACGGTACCGAACCATTCGGTGCCGCTCCATTCGGTGCCGACCCACTGGGTGCTTCTCTCCTTGGTGCTTCTCAGTTTGGTGCTGCCCTGCTTGGCGCTTTTCCTCCACTTGGTTCCACCCCACTTGGTGCTGCTCCTCCTGGTGTCCCTCCATTCCAGGCCACCCCGTTCCAATGCCACTCCTCCGGTGCTTCTCTTCCATTTGGTGCCGTTCCATTTGGTGCCGCTCCATTTGGTGCCGTTCCATTTGGTGCTTCTCTTCCATTTGGTGCTTCTCTTCCATTTGGTGCCGTTCTATTTGGTGCCGTTCCATTTGGTGCCGTTCCATTTGGTGCCGTTCCATTTGGTGCTTCTCTTCCATTTGGTGCCGTTCCATTTGGTGCTTCTCTTCCATTTGGTGCCATTCCATTTGGTGCCGTTCTATTTGGTGCCGTTCCATTTGGTGCTGTTCCATTTGGTGCCGTTCTATTTGGTGCTGCTCCATTTGGTGCCGTTCCATTTGGTGCCGCTCCATTTGGTGCCGTTCTATTTGGTGCCGTTCCATTTGGTGCCATTCCATTTGGTGCTTCTCTTCCATTTGGTGCCGCTCCATTTGGTGCCGCTCCATTTGGTGCCGTTCTATTTGGTGCCGTTCTATTTGGTGCCGTTCTATTTGGTGCCGTTCCATTTGGTGCCGTTCCATTTGGTGCTTCTCTTCCATTTGGTGCCGTTCCATTTGGTGCTTCTCTTCCATTTGGTGCCATTCTATTTGGTGCCGTTCCATTTGGTGCCGTTCCATTTGATGCCATTCCATTTGGTGCTTCTCTTCCATTTGGTGCTGCTCCATTTGGTGCCGTTCCATTTGGTGCCGTTCCATTTGGTGCCGTTCCATTTGGTGCCGTTCCATTTGGTGCCGTTCCATTTGGTGCCGCTCCATTTGGTGCCGCTCCATTTGGTGCCGTTCCATTTGGTGCCGTTCCATTTGGTGCCGCTCCATTTGGTGCCGTTCCATTTGGTGCCGTTCCATTTGGTGCCGTTCCATTTGGTGCCGTTCCATTTGGTGCCGCTCCATTTGGTGCCGTTCCATTTGGTGCCGTTCCATTTGGTGCTGTTCCATTTGGTGCCGTTCCATTTGGTGCCGTTCTATTTGGTACCGTTCTATTTGGTGCCGTTCTATTTGGTGCCGTTCTATTTGGTGCCGTTCCATTTGGTGCCGTTCTATTTGGTGCCGTTCTATTTGGTGCCGTTCTATTTGGTGCCGTTCCATTTGGTGCCGTTCCATTTGGTGCCGTTCCATTTGGTGCCGTTCCATTTGGTGCCGTTCTATTTGGTGCCGTTCCATTTGGTGCCGTTCCATTTGGTGCCGTTCTATTTGGTGCCGTTCCATTTGGTGCCGTTCCATTTGGTGCCGTTCTATTTGGTGCCGTTCCGTTTGGTGCCTCTCCACTCGGTGCTGCCCCTCTCAGTGCCTGTCCATTTGGTACGGCTCCATTCAGTGCTCCTCCACTCGGTACTGCTCTGTTTGGTGCTCCTCCTCCTCTCACTGCTTCTCCACTAAGTGCTTCTTAGTGCTTCTCAACTCGGTACCTCTCAGCCTGGTGCTGCTCCACTTGGTGCCGCCCAGCTCAGTGCTTCTCCATTCGGAGCCGCTGCCTCTCAGCTCGGAACCACCCCACTTGGTACTGCTCCATTCGGTGCTTTGCCACTTGGTTCCACTCCATTCAGTTCTTGTCCACCTGGTGCTGCCCCATTTGGTGCTGCTACACTCGGTGCTGCTTCATTTGGTGCTTCTCCATTCGGTACCACCCTGCTTGGTGCTTCTCAGCTTGGAACCGCCCCACTCAGTGCCAGCGCGCTCGGTGCTTGTCCACTCGGTACCGCTCCATTCGGTTCTTTTCCACTCAGTACCGCTCCATTCGGTTCTTTTCTACTCGGTACCACTCCATTCGGTTCTTGTCCACTCGGTACTGCTCCATTCAGTGCTTCTCCACTCGGTACCGCTCCACTCGGTACCGCTCCATTCAGTTCTTGTCCACTCGGTACCGCTCCGTTCGGTTCTTTTCCACTCGGTACCGCTCTGTTCGGTTCTTGTCCACTCGGTACCACTCCATTTGGTTCTTGTCCACTTGGTACCGCTCCGTTTGGTTCTTGTCCACTCGGTACCGCTCCATTTGGTGCTTGTCCACTCGGTACCGCTCCATTTGGTTCTTGTCCACTCAGTACCACTCCATTCGGTGCTTCTCCACTCGGTACCGCTCCATTTGGTTCTTGTCCACCCAGTACCGCTCCATTCGGTGCTTGTCCACTCGGTACCGCCCCATTCAGCACTTCTCCATTCGGTACCGCTCCATTCAGTGCTTGTCCACTCAGTACCGCTCCATTTGGTACCGTTCTATTCGGTTCTTGCCCACTCGGTACCGCTCTGTTTGGTGCTTGTGCCACTCTGCTCTGTGCTGCTCCACTCGGTACCGCTCCGTTCAGTTCTTTTCCACTCGGTACCGCTCCGTTCGGTTCTTTTCCACTCGGTACCGCTCCATTCGGTTCTTTTCCACTCGGTACCGCTCCATTCGGTTCTTTTCCACTCGGTACCGCTCCGTTCGGTTCTTGTCCACTTGGTACCGCTCCATTCGGTTCTTTTCCACTTGGTACCGCTCCATTTGGTTCTTGTCCACCCGGTACCGCTCCATTCGGTTCTTGTCCACTCGGTACCGCTCTGTTCGGTTCTTTTCCACTCGGTACCGCTCCATTCGGTTCTTGTCCACTCGGTACTGCTCCATTCGGTTCTTTTCCACTCGGTACCGCTCCATTCGGTTCTTGTCCACCCGGTACCGCTCCATTCGGTTCTTGTCCACTCAGTACCGCTCCATTCAGTTCTTTTCCACTCGGTACCGCTCCGTTCGGTTCTTGTCCACTCGGTACCGCTCCATTTGGTGCTTGTCCACTCGGTACCGCTCCATTTGGTTCTTGTCCACCCAGTACCGCTCCATTCGGCGCTTCTCCACTCAGTACCGCTCCATTCAGTGCTTCTCCACTCGGTACTGCCCCATTCAGTACTTCTTCATTTGGTACCACTCCATTCAGTGCTTCTCCACTCGGTACCGCTCCGTTCGGTTCTTTTCCACTTGGTACCGCTCCATTTGGTTCTTGTCCACCCAGTACCACTCCATTCGGTGCTTGTCCACTCGGTACCGCCCCATTCAGCACTTCTCCATTCGGTACCGCTCCATTCAGTGCTTGTCCACTCAGTACCGCTCCATTTGGTACCGTTCTATTCGGTTCTTGCCCACTCGGTACTGCTCTGTTTGGTGCTTGTGCCACTCTGCTCTGTGCTGCTCCACTCGGTACCGCTCCATTTGGTTCTTGTCCACCCAGTACCGCTCCATTTGGTTCTTGTCCACTCGGTACCGCTCCATTTGGTTCTTGTCCACCCAGTACCGCTCCGTTCGGTTCTTTTCCACTCGGTACCGCTCCGTTCAGTTCTTGTCCACTCGGTACCGCTCCGTTCGGTTCTTTTCCACTCGGTTCCGCTCCATTTGGTTCTTGTCCACTCGGTACCGCTCCATTTGGTTCTTGTCCACCCAGTACCGCTCCGTTCAGTTCTTGTCCACTCGGTACCGCTCCGTTCGGTTCTTTTCCACTCGGTTCCGCTCCATTTGGTTCTTGTCCACCCGGTACCGCTCCATTTGGTTCTTGTCCACCCGGTACCGCTCCATTCGGTGCTTGTCCACTTGGTACCGCTCCATTTGGTTCTTGTCCACTTGGTACCGCTCCATTCGGTGCTTGTCCACTTGGTACCGCTCCATTTGGTTCTTGTCCACCCGGTACCGCTCCATTTGGTTCTTGTCCACCCGGTACCGCTCCATTTGGTGCTTGTCCACCCGGTACCGCTCCATTTGGTTCTTGTCCACCCGGTACCGCTCCATTCGGTGCTTGTCCACTCGGTACCACTCCATTTGGTTCTTGTCCACTTGGTACCGCTCCATTTGGTGCTTGTCCACTCGGTACCGCTCCATTTGGTTCTTGTCCACCCGGTACCGCTCCATTTGGTTCTTGTCCACCCGGTACCGCTCCATTTGGTGCTTGTCCACCCGGTACCGCTCCATTTGGTTCTTGTCCACCCGGTACCGCTCCATTCGGTGCTTGTCCACTCGGTACCACTCCATTTGGTTCTTGTCCACTTGGTACCGCTCCATTTGGTGCTTGTCCACTCGGTACCGCTCCATTTGGTTCTTGTCCACCCAGTACCGCTCCATTCGGTGCTTGTCCACTCGGTACCGCCCCATTCAGCACTTCTCCATTCGGTACCGCTCCATTCAGTTCTTTTCCACTCGGTACCGCTCCATTTGGTTCTTGTCCACCCGGTACCGCTCCATTCGGTGCTTGTCCACTCGGTACCGCTCCATTCAGTTCTTTTCCACTCGGTACCGCTCCGTTCGGTTCTTTTCCACTCGGTACCGCTCCGTTCGGTTCTTTTCCACTCGGTACCGCTCCATTCGGTTCTTTTCCACTCGGTACCGCTCCGTTCAGTTCTTTTCCACTCGGTACCACTCCGTTCGGTTCTTTTCCACTCGGTACCGCTCCGTTCGGTTCTTGTCCACTCGGTACCGCTCCATTCGGTTCTTTTCCACTCGGTACCGCTCCATTCGGTTCTTTTCCACTCGGTACCGCTCCGTTCGGTTCTTTTCCACTCGGTACCGCTCCATTCGGTTCTTTTCCACTCGGTACCGCTCCGTTCAGTTCTTTTCCACTCGGTACCACTCCGTTCGGTTCTTTTCCACTCGGTACCGCTCCATTCGGTTCTTTTCCACTTGGTACTGCTCCATTCGGTTCTTTTCCACTCGGTACCGCTCCATTCGGTTCTTTTCCACTTGGTACCGCTCCGTTCGGTTCTTTTCCACTCGGTTCCGCTCCGTTCGGTTCTTTTCCACTCGGTACCGCTCCATTCGGTTCTTGTCCACTCGGTACCGCTCCATTCGGTTCTTTTCCACTCGGTACCGCTCCGTTCGGTTCTTTTCCACTCGGTACCGCTCCGTTCAGTTCTTGTCCACTCGGTACCGCTCCATTCGGTTCTTTTCCACTCGGTACCGCTCCATTCGGTTCTTTTCCACTCGGTACCGCTCCATTCGGTTCTTTTCCACTCGGTACCGCTCCATTCGGTTCTTTTCCACTCGGTACCGCTCCATTCGGTTCTTTTCCACTCGGTACCGCTCCATTCGGTTCTTTTCCACTCGGTACCGCTCCATTCGGTTCTTTTCCACTCGGTACCGCTCCGTTCAGTTCTTTTCCACTCGGTACCGCTCCGTTCGGTTCTTTTCCACTCGGTACCGCTCCATTCGGTTCTTTTCCACTCGGTACCGCTCCATTCGGTTCTTTTCCACTCGGTACCGCTCCATTCGGTTCTTTTCCACTCGGTACCACTCTGTTCGGTTCTTGTCCACTCGGTACCGCTCTGTTCGGTTCTTTTCCACTCGGTACCGCTCCGTTCGGTTCTTTTCCACTCGGTACCGCTCCATTCGGTTCTTTTCCACTCGGTACCGCTCCGTTCAGTTCTTTTCCACTCGGTACCACTCCGTTCGGTTCTTTTCCACTCGGTACCGCTCCGTTCGGTTCTTGTCCACTCGGTACCGCTCCATTCGGTTCTTTTCCACTCGGTACCGCTCCATTCGGTTCTTTTCCACTCGGTACCGCTCCGTTCGGTTCTTTTCCACTCGGTACCGCTCCATTCGGTTCTTTTCCACTCGGTACCGCTCCATTCGGTTCTTTTCCACTCGGTACCGCTCCATTCGGTTCTTTTCCACTCGGTACCGCTCCATTCGGTTCTTTTCCACTCGGTACCGCTCCATTCGGTTCTTTTCCACTCGGTACCGCTCCATTCGGTTCTTTTCCACTCGGTACCGCTCCGTTCAGTTCTTTTCCACTCGGTACCGCTCCGTTCGGTTCTTTTCCACTCGGTACCGCTCCATTCGGTTCTTTTCCACTCGGTACCGCTCCATTCGGTTCTTTTCCACTCGGTACCACTCTGTTCGGTTCTTGTCCACTCGGTACCGCTCTGTTCGGTTCTTTTCCACTCGGTACCGCTCCGTTCGGTTCTTTTCCACTCGGTACCGCTCCATTCGGTTCTTTTCCACTCGGTACCGCTCCGTTCAGTTCTTTTCCACTCGGTACCACTCCGTTCGGTTCTTTTCCACTCGGTACCGCTCCGTTCGGTTCTTTTCCACTCGGTACCGCTCCGTTCGGTTCTTTTCCACTCGGTACCGCTCCATTCGGTTCTTTTCCACTCGGTACCGCTCCGTTCGGTTCTTTTCCACTCGGTACCGCTCCATTCGGTTCTTTTCCACTCGGTACCGCTCCGTTCAGTTCTTTTCCACTCGGTTCCGCTCCGTTCGGTTCTTTTCCACTCGGTACCGCTCCATTCGGTTCTTTTCCACTCGGTACCGCTCCGTTCAGTTCTTTTCCACTCGGTACCACTCCGTTCGGTTCTTTTCCACTCGGTACCGCTCCATTCGGTTCTTTTCCACTTGGTACTGCTCCATTCGGTTCTTTTCCACTCGGTACCGCTCCATTCGGTTCTTTTCCACTTGGTACCGCTCCGTTCGGTTCTTTTCCACTCGGTTCCGCTCCGTTCGGTTCTTTTCCACTCGGTACCGCTCCATTCGGTTCTTGTCCACTCGGTACCGCTCCATTCGGTTCTTTTCCACTCGGTACCGCTCCGTTCGGTTCTTTTCCACTCGGTACCGCTCCATTCGGTTCTTTTCCACCCGGTACCGCTCCATTCGGTTCTTTTCCACTCGGTACCGCTCCGTTCAGTTCTTTTCCACTCGGTACCGCTCCGTTCGGTTCTTTTCCACTCGGTACCGCTCCATTCGGTTCTTTTCCACTCGGTACCGCTCCATTCGGTTCTTTTCCACTCGGTACCACTCTGTTCGGTTCTTGTCCACTCGGTACCGCTCTGTTCGGTTCTTTTCCACTCGGTACCGCTCCGTTCAGTTCTTGTCCACTCGGTACCGCTCCATTCGGTTCTTGTCCACCTGGTTCCACCCCTCCGTGCACTGACGGTTCATTCCCGCAGCTCCGTGGCTCCCCGTCCCGTTGTGTCGCTGTGGCCGGATTCGTGCGGAGCCTCGTGGGCTCGTTTTGGACCCGAACGGAACCGCTGCACTTCCCCGGCATCGCCCGGTTCCTGTTGGCCGCTGGGGGGCGTCACCTGCTGCGACGCCTGGAGGACCAGCACCGCTGCGTGTTCGAGACCCACGGAGTGAGATGGGAACCGCCAGACCCACAGGTATAAGGGTGTGGGGTGCTATGGGGCTGAGCTCTGCCATAGGGACACCATGGGGACACTATGGGGACATTATGGAGACATTATGGGGACACCATGGGGACACCATGGGGACACTATGGGGACACTATGGGGACACCATGAGGACACCATGAAGACACCATGGGGACCCTATGGGGACATTATGGGGACACTATGGGGACACCATGGGGACACTATGGGGACACCATGGGGACACTATGGGGATGCTATGGGGACACAATGGGGACACTATGTGGACGCCACAGGGACATTATGGGGACACCATGGGGACACTATGGGGACATTATGGGGACACCATGAGGACACCATGGGGACACTATGGGGACATTATGGGGACACTATGGGGACATTATGAGGATGCTATGGGGACACTATGGGGACACCAAGGGGACACTATGGGGACATTATGGGGACACCATGAGGACACCACGGGGACACTATGGGGACACTATGGGGACACCATGGGGACATTATGGAGACATTATGAGGACACTATGGGGACACTATGGGGACATTATGGGGACATTATGAGGACACTATGGGGACACTATGGGGACATTATGGGGACATTATGAGGACGCTATGGGGACATTATGGGGACACTATGGAGACACCATGGGGACACCATGGGAACATTATGGGGACACTATGGGGACACCATGGGGACATTATGGGGACACTATGGGGACATTATGGGGATGCTAAGGGGACACTATGGGGACACTATGGGGACACTATGGAATCACTGCATCCTCCCATCCCACAGCTGCACCCCATGGAGCTGCTCAACCGTATCCAGCACCGGGACCCACATGGTGTGGGGTGTGATGTGGGTCTCAGTGTGGGGCATGTGGGTCGTGGTGGCACCGTGGTGGAGCCGTGGGGTGACGGTGATGTGGGGCGCAGTGACAGTGACATCGGTGAGGGGTGGCAAAGGGTCCTGAGATGGGGCTGGGGGGGTCTGCAAATGGGGTTGGAGTGTCCAATGGGGATGGAAGGGGGTCCCAAATGTGGTCAGGGGGGCTCCAAATGGGGGTGGGGGTCTCCAAAGTGATCGGGACTGGGGGGCTCCAAATAGGGGGTGGGGGGGTCTCTGAAGTGAGAGGGGTTGTGCATCCCCAAATAGGGGTGAGGGGTCCCCAAAGTGAGAGGGGTTGGGGGTCCCCAAATAGAGATGAGAGACCCCATTGTGAGAGGGGTTGGGGGTCCCCAAATGGGGTTGAAGGATCCCTAAGTGAATGGGGCTGGGGGTACCCAAATGGGGTTGAAGGATACCTAAGTGAGTGGAGCTGGGGGTACCCAAAGGGTGTGGGGGGCTCCAAAGTGAGAGGGGTTGGGGGGTCCCCAAATAGGAGTGGAGGTCTCTAAAGTGAGTGGGGCTGCGGGGCTCCAAATGGGGGTGGGGGGGGGGTCTCTAAAGTGAGAGGGGCTGGGTTCCACAGTGCCACTCCACATCATCGAGACTCCAGAGGAGGAAGAGGAGGAAGGAGAGGAAGAGGAAGCACAGCTGGCCATGGCAATGCAGCGCTCCATTAAGGACAAGGAGGAGGAGGAGGAGGAGGAAGCACAGCTGGCCATGGCACTGCAACAGTCCAATAAGGAAAAGGAGGAGGAGGAAGAGGAAGCCCAGCTGGCCATGGCACTGCAACAGTCCATAAGGGACAAGGAGGAGGAGGAGGAGGAGGAGGATGAAGAGGAAGTACAGCTGATGTTGGCACTGCAGAGGTCCATGAAGGAGAAGAAGAAGGAGGAAGAAGAGGAGGAAGCACAGCTGGCACTGGCACTGCGACAGTCCATTGAGGAAAAGGAGGAGGAGGAAGAGGAGGAGGAAGCACAGCTGGTGATGGCAATGCAACGCTCCATGAAGGATAAGGAGGAGGGTGATGATGGTGATGATGAGGAAGCCCAGCTGGCCATGGCAATGCAGCTCTCCATAAAGGACAAGAAAGAGGAGGAGGAGGATGATGATGGCGAAGAGGAAGCTCAACTGGCCCTGGCACTGCAGCGCTCCATGAAGGAGAAGAAGGAGAATGATGATGATGAAGAGGAAGTACAGCTGATGTTGGCACTGCAACGCTCCATAAAGGACAATGATGATGATGATGATGAAGAGGAAGCACAGCTGGCACTGGCACTGCAACGCTCCATAAAGGACAAGAAGGATGATGATGATGATGAAGAGGAAGCACAGCTGATGTTGGCACTGCAGCGCTCCATAAACGACAAGAAAGAGGATGATGATGGTGAGGAGGAAGCCCAACTGGCAATGGTACTACAGCTCTCTATGGAGGACAAGAAAGAGGAGGAGGAGGAGGAGGATGATGAGGAGGAGGAGGAAGCCCAGCTGGCCCTGGCATTGCAGCGCTCCATGAAGGAGAAGGAGCAGGATGAGGTAGAGGAGGAAGCCCAGCTGATGTTGGCACTGCAGCTCTCTATGAAGGACAAGAAAGAGGATGATGATGATGAAGAGGAAGCACAGCTGGCCATGGCACTGCAGCGCTCCATAAAGGACAATGATGATGATGATGATGAAGAAGAAGAGGATGCCCAGCTGGCCCTGGCACTGCAGCGCTCCATCAAGGACAATGATGATGATGATGATGAAGAAGAAGAGGATGCCCAGCTGGCCCTGGCACTGCAACGCTCCATAAAGGACAAGAAAGAGGAGGAGGATGATGATGAAGAGGATGCCCAGCTGGCCATGGCACTGCAGCGCTCCATAAGGGACAATGATGATGATGATGGTGGTGGTGAGGAAGCACGGCTGGCCATGGCACTTCAGCGCTCCATAATGGAAAAGAAAGAGGATGATGATGATGAAGAGGAAGCACAGCTGGCCATGGCACTGCAGCGCTCCATAAAGGACAATGATGATGATGATGATGGTGGTGAGGATGATGAAGAAGAGGATGCCCAGCTGGCCATGGCACTGCAGCTCTCCATAAAGGACAAGGAAGAGGAGGATGTTGATGATGATGATGATGATGATGATGATGATGATGATGATGATGATGATGATGATGATGATGATGATGATGATGATGATGATGGTGAGGAAGCTCAGCTGGCCCTGGCACTGCAGCGCTCTATGAAGGACAAGAAAGAGGATGATGATGATGATGATGATGACGATGATGACGATGATGATGATGAAGATGAAGCCCACCCATCCCCACATCTCCCCCCTACTCTCCCCCTCTCTTCCACCACATCCTCCCTGGATCGCTCCCTTCGGGCGTCATCGTCTGACCGCGCTGAGCTTCGTTTGGTCGCCGTTTCGGAGCGGGATGGGGTGGCGGCGGCGGCGGCGCTGCAGGCAGCGCTACGTGCCGAGCTGCAGACGGTGCTGGTGAGGGACCGGGCGCTGCCGCGGGTGCCGTCGGTGTGCGTAGAGCTGCTGGCGCGGAGACACGGAGTGTGGATACGGAGCCGGGGATGCGGAGCCGCCGTGACCGGATTCGGGGACGTCGTGGGGACGGCGGAGACGGAGCTGAGGGAGCTGCTGAGGGGAGTCGGAAGGTGGAGAAAAGGTGAGTGGGGAGGGTTGGGTTACGGATGGGGGGGAGGGCACAGCAGGAGCCTGATGGGTGCCCAATGAGTGCCCTATGGGTGCCCAATGAGTGCCCTATGGGTGCCCAATAATTGCCAACGAGTGCCCTATGGGCGCCCTTTGAGGGACAATGAGTGCCCTATGAGAGCCCTATGGGTGCCCTATGGGTGCCCTATGGGTGCCAATCAGTGCCAGTGAGTGCCCTATGAGGGCCAATGAGTGCCCTATGGGTGCCCAATGAGTGCCCTATGGGTGCCCCATGAGTGCCTTATGGGTGCCCTGTGGGTGCCCAATGAGTGCCCTATGGGTGCCCTATGAGAGCCCTATGAGTGCCCTATGGGTGCCCTATGAGAGCCCTATGAGTGCCCTATGGGTGCCCTATGAGTGCCCTATGGGTGCCCTATGAGTGAGTGCCCTATGAGTTCCCTATGACAGCTCTATGGGTGCCCTATGAGTGCCCAATGAGTGCCCTATGGGTGCCCAATGGTTACCCAATGAGTGCTCTATGGGTGCCCTATGAGTGCCCTATGGGTGCTCAATGAGTGCCTTATGGGTGCCCTGTGGGTGCTCAATGAGTGCCCTATGGGTGCCAAATGAGGGCCTTATGGGTGCTCAATGAGTGCCCTATGGGTGCCCTGTGAGTGCTCAATGAGTGCCCTATGGGTGCCCTATGAGAGCCCTATGGGTGCCCTATGAGTGCCCTATGTGTGCCCTATGTGTGCCCTATGAGTGAGTGCCCTATGAGAGCCCTATGGGTGCCCTATGAGTGAGTGCCCTATGGGTGCCCTATGAGTGCCCTATGTGTGCCCTATGTGTGCCCTATGAGTGAGTGCCCTATGAGAGCCCTATGAGTGCCCTATGAGTGCCCTATGGGTGCCCTATGTGTGCCCTATGAGTGAGTGCCCTATGAGAGCCCTATGAGTGCCCTATGGGAGCCCTATGGGTGCCCTATGGGAGCCCTATGGGTGCCCTATGAGTGCCCTATGGGTGCCCAATGGGTGCCCTATGAGTGCCCTATGGGTGCCCTATGGGAGCCCTATGAGTGCCCTATGAGTGCCCTATGGGTGCCCTATGAGTCCCCTATGGGTGCCCTATGGGTGCCCTATGAGAGCCCTATGAGTGCCCTATGGGTGCCCTATGAGTGAGTGCCCTATGAGTTCCCTATGACAGCTCTATGGGTGCCCTATGAGTGCCCAATGAGTGCCCTATGGGTGCCCAATGGTTACCCAATGAGTGCTCTATGGGTGCCCTATGAGTGCCCTATGGGTGCTCAATGAGTGCCTTATGGGTGCCCTGTGGGTGCTCAATGAGTGCCCTATGGGTGCCAAATGAGGGCCTTATGGGTGCTCAATGAGTGCCCTATGGGTGCCAAATGAGGGCCTTATGGGTGCTCAATGAGTGCCCTATGGGTGCCCTGTGAGTGCTCAATGAGTGCCCTATGGGTGCCCTATGAGAGCCCTATGGGTGCCCTATGAGTGCCCTATGTATGCCCTATGTGTGCCCTATGTGTGCCCTATGAGTGAGTGCCCTATGAGAGCCCTATGAGTGCCCTATGAGTGCCCTATGGGTGCCCTATGTGTGCCCTATGAGTGAGTGCCCTATGAGAGCCCTATGAGTGCCCTATGGGAGCCCTATGGGTGCCCTATGGGAGCCCTATGGGTGCCCTATGAGTGCCCTATGGGTGCCCAATGGGTGCCCTATGAGTGCCCTATGGGTGCCCTATGGGAGCCCTATGAGTGCCCTATGAGTGCCCTATGGGTGCCCTATGAGTCCCCTATGGGTGCCCTATGGGTGCCCTATGAGAGCCCTATGAGTGCCCTATGGGTGCCCTATGAGTGAGTGCCCTATGAGTTCCCTATGACAGCTCTATGGGTGCCCTATGAGTGCCCAATGAGTGCCCTATGGGTGCCCAATGGTTACCCAATGAGTGCTCTATGGGTGCCCTATGAGTGCCCTATGGGTGCTCAATGAGTGCCTTATGGGTGCCCTGTGGGTGCTCAATGAGTGCCCTATGGGTGCCAAATGAGGGCCTTATGGGTGCTCAATGAGTGCCCTATGGGTGCCAAATGAGGGCCTTATGGGTGCTCAATGAGTGCCCTATGGGTGCCCTGTGAGTGCTCAATGAGTGCCCTATGGGTGCCCTATGAGAGCCCTATGGGTGCCCTATGAGTGCCCTATGTATGCCCTATGTGTGCCCTATGTGTGCCCTATGAGTGAGTGCCCTATGAGAGCCCTATGAGTGCCCTATGAGTGCCCTATGGGTGCCCTATGAGAGCCCTATGAGTGCCCTATGAGTGCCCTATGGGTGCCCAATGAGTTGCCCAATGGTTACCCAATGAGTGCCCTATGTGTGCCCTATGGGAGCCCTATGAGTGCCCTATGAGTGCCCTATGAGTGCCCTATGGGTGCCCAATGAGTGCCCAATGAGTTGCCCAATGGTTACCCAATGAGTGCCCTATGTGTGCCCTATGGGAGCCCTATCGGAGCCCTATGAGTGCCCTATGAGTGCCCTATGGGTGCCCTATGAGAGCCCTATGGGAGCCCTATGGGTGCCCTATGGGAGCCCTATGAGAGCCCTATGGGAGCCCTATGGGCGCCCTATGGGAGCCCTATGAGTGCCCTATGGGTACCCTATGGGTGCCCTACATGTTCCCTCTGTTCCTTTCAGTTCCCACTGCCCCCCATGTGCCGTGTTGGGTGCACTGGGCCCCATGTGGTACCGCGGTGCCGTTTGGTGCCGAGGACAGCGCGGTGCTGGAGTCCTTATGGCAGCGCGGGCAGCGCCGGGTCTCGGCGGTGTTGGGTGGTCGCCGTGTCACCGTCGACCTGGACCGGATGGAGCAGTGTGACGGTACCGGCACCGCGGTGCCGCTGACCCGCAGCCCGGTGCCCCACAGCGTGCGGCGGCTGCTGGGTGCGTGTGGGGCAGAACCGGGTCGGTGCGCCGACAGCCAGCCCTATTCCCAGCATGGAATGTCCCATCCGGACCGATCCCAATTGATCCCAATCACATCGATCCTAATCACACTGGTCCCAAGGCCGTCAAATGATCCCAATCCAATTGATCTGTCCCATCAATTGATCCCAATCCAATTGATCCCAATCCCATCAAATGATCCCAATCCCATCAGTTGATCCCAATCCAATCAATCCTAATCCCATCAAATGATCCCAATCCAATTGATCCTAATCCCATCAATTGATCCCAATCCAATTGATCCTAATCCCATCAATTGATCCCAATCCAATTGATCCTAATCCCATCAATTGATCCCAATCCAATTGATCTTAATCCCATCAAATGATCCCAATCCCATTGATCCTAATCCCACTGGTCCCAAGGCCATCAAATGATCCCAATCCCATCAATTGATCACAATCCAATTGATCCCAATCCCATCAAATGATCCCAATCCAATTGATCCTAATTCCATCAAATGATCCCAATCCAATTGATCTCAATCCCATCAAATGATCCCAATCCAATTGATCTGTCCCATCAAATGATCCCAATCCAATTGATCTCAATCCCATCAAATGATCCCAATCCAATTGATCTGTCCCATCAAATGATCCCAATCCAATTGATCTCAATCCCATCAAATGATCCCAATCCAATTGATCCTAATCCCATCAATTGATCCCAATCCAATCGATCCCAGTCCCATCAAATGATCCCAATCCAATTGATCTCAGTCCCATCAAATGATCCCAATCCCATCAATTGATCCCAATCCAATCAATCCTAATCCCATCAAATGATCCCAATCCCATCAATTGATCCTAATCCCATCAATTGATCCCAATCCAATTGATCCTAATCCCATCAAATGATCCCAATCCCATTGATCCTAATCCCACTGGTCCCAAGGGCATCAAATGATCCCAATCCCATCAATTGATCGCAATCCAATTGATCCCAATGCCATCAAATGATCCCAGTCCCATCAATTGATCCCAATCCAATTGATCTCAGTCCCATCAAATGATCCCAATCCCATCAAATGATCCCAATCCAATTGATCCCAATCCCATCAATTGATCCCAATCCCATCAATTGATCTCAATCACATCAATCCCAATCCAATTGATCCTAATCCCATCAAATGATCCCAATCCCATTGATCCTAATCCCACTGGTCCAAAGGCCATCAAATGATCCCAATCCCATCAAATGATCCCAATCCAATTGATCCTAATCCCATAAAATGATCCCAATCCCATCAATTGATCCTAATCCCATCAAATGATCCCAATCCAATTGATCCCAATCCCATCAATTGATCCCAATCCCATCAATTGATCCTAATCCCATCAAATGATCCCAATCCAATTAATCCCAATCCCATCAATTGATCCCAATCCAATCAATCCTAATCCCATCAATTGATCCCAATCCAATTGATCCCAATCCCATCAAATGATCCCAATCCAATTGATCCCAATCCCATCAATTGATCCCAATCCCATCAATTGATCCCTATCACATCAATCCCAATCCAATTGATCCTAATCCCATCAAATGATCCCAATCCAATTGATCCTAATCCCATCAAACGATCCCAATCTAATTGATCCCAATCACATCGATCCCAATCCAATTGATCCTAATCCCATCAATTGATCCCAATCCAATTGATCCCAGTCCCATCAAATGATCCCAATCCCATCAATTGATCCTAATCCCATCAAATGATCCCAATCCAATTGATCCCAATCCCATCAATTGATCCCAATCACATCAATCCCAATCCAATTGATCCTAATCCCAATCCAATTGATCCTAATCTCATCAAATGATCCCAATCCCATTGATCCTAATCCCACTGGTCCAAAGGCCATCAAATGATCCCGATCCCATCAAATGATCCCAATCCAATTGATCCCAATCCCATCAAATGATCCCAATCCAATTGATCCCAGTCCCATCAAATGATCCCAATCCAATTGATCCTAATCCCATAAAATGATCCCAATCCCATTGATCCTAATCCCATCAATTGATCCCAATCCAATTGATCTCAATCCCATCAAATGATCACAATCCAATTGATCCTAATCCCATCAATTGATCCCAATCCAATTGATCCCAGTCCCATCAATTGATCCCAATCACATCGATCCAAATCCAATTGATCCTAATCCCACTGGTCCCAAGGCCATCAAATGATCCCAATCCCATTGATCTCAATCCCATCAAATGATCCCAATCCAATTGATCTCAATCCTATCAATTGATTCCAGTCCCATTGATCCCAATCCCGCTGATCCAAAGCCTATCAATTGATCCCAATCCCATCAAATAATCCTAATTCCACTGATCCCATTCCCAACAAATGATCCTAATCCAATTGATCCCAATCCCATTGATCCCAATCCCATTGATCCCAATCCATCTGGTCCCAATCCCATCAATTGATCCCAATCCAATCAATCCTAATCCCATCAAACGATCTAAATCCTATAAATTGATCCTAATCCCACTGATCCCAATCCCATCAATTGATCCCAATCCCATCGATCCCAATCCAATTGATCCTAATCCCATCAAATGATCCCAATCCCCACTGACCCCACCCCACTGACCCTACCCCATTGATCCCACCCCCACCCCATTGATCCCACCCCACTGACCCCACCCCACTGATCGTATCCTGACCCCACTGACCCCACCCCACCTCACTGACCCTACCCCATTGATCATACTCCATTGATCCTATCCCCACCCTACTGACCCGACCCCATTGATTCCACCCCACTGACCCTACCCCATTGATCATACCCCACCCCGCTGACCCCACCCCATTGATTCTACCCCATTGATCGTATCCCCACCCCGCTGACCCCACCTCACTGACCCCACCCCACTGATCGTATCCCCACCCCACTGACCCCTCACCCCATTGATCCCACCCCCACCACACTGACCTGACCCCACTGATTCTACCCCATTGATCTTATCCTCACCCCGCTGACCCCACCCCATTGATTCTACCCCATTGATCCTACCCCATTGATCGTATCCCCACCCCGCTGACCCTACCCCACTGACCCCACCCCACCTCACTGACCCTTACCCCATTGATCATATCCCCACCCCACTGACCCCACCCCACTGACCCTACCCCACTGATCGTATCCCCACCCCACTGACCCCACCCCACTGACCCAACCCCATTGATCCCACCCCACTGACCCCACCCCACTGATCGTATCCCCACTCCACTGACCCCACCTCACTGACCTGACCCCACTGATTGTATCCCCACTCACTGACCCCTCACCCCATTGATCCCACCCCCACCACACTGACCTGACCCCACTGATTCTACCCCATTGATCATATCCCCACCCTGCTGACCCTACCCCACTGATCCCACCCCACTGATCGTATCCCCACCCCACTGACCCCTCACCCCATTGATCCCACCCCCACCACAGTGACCTGGCCCCACTGATTCTACCCCATTGGTCATATCCCCACCCCGCTGACCCTACCCCACTGATCCCACCCCACTGATCGTATCCCCACCCCACTGATCCCACCCCACTGACCCTACCCCATTGATCGTACCCCACCCCACTGACACTACCCCATTGATCCCATCCTCTCCCCATTGATCCCACCACACTGACCCAGCCCCACCCCACTGACCCCACCCTACTGACCCGACCCCATTGATCCTACCCCATTGATCCCAACCCCACCCCATTGATCCCACCCTACTGACCCTACCCCACTGATCCCATTCCCACCTTGCTGACCCCACCCCACCCTATTGATCCCACCCCACTGACCCTACCCCATTGATCATACCCCACCCCACTGACACTACCCCATTGATCCCATCCTCTCCCCATTGATCCCACCACACTGACCCAGCCCCACCCCACTGACCCCCCACCCCATTGATCATACCCCACCCCACTGACCCAACCCCATTGATCCCACCCCACTGACCCCACCCCATTGATCATATCCCCACCCCACTGACCCCACCCCACTGACCCTACCCCATTGATCATACCCCACCCCACTGACCCCACCCCACCTCACTGACCCAACCCCATTGATCCCACCCCACTGACCCCACCCCATTGATCGTATCCCCACCCCACTGACCCCACCCCACTGATCGTATCCCCACCTCACTGACCCCACCCCACTGATCCCACCCCACTGACCCCACCCCACTGATCATACCCCACCTTGCTGACCCCACCCCACCCCGCTGCCCCCCAGGCCCGGAGTCGGAGGGCCCAGAGGAGTCGGTTCGGTTGCTGACGTTGGATGAAGGCTCCAAGGAGTTCGATGACGCCGTGAGCCATTTCTATGGCACCCTGCAGGAGCTGCGCGGCCACATCCGCGTCATCAGGGTGGGCTACGGGATGGGGGGCCCATGTGGGATGGGGGGGTCTCCAAATGGGGTTGGGTTGGGGGGTCTCCAAGTGCGGCTGGAGGGTCTCTGAATGGGATTCGGGGGTCTCTAAATGGGGTTGGGTTGGGGGGTCTCCAAATGGGGTTGGGGCGTCTCTAAATGGGGTTGGGTTGGGTTGGGGGGTCTCCAAGTGGGGCTGGGGGGTCTCCAGGTTGGGCTGGGGGTTCTCTAAATGGGGTTGGGTTGGGTTGGGGGGTCTCTTATTGGGGCTGGGGGGTCTCTAAATGGGGTTGGGTTGGGTTGGGGGGTCTCTTATTGGGGCTGGGGGGTCTCTAAATGGGGTTGGGTTGGGTTGAGTTGGGGAGGGTCTCCAAGTGGAGTTGGGGGGGTCTCTAAATGGGGTTGGGTTGGGGGGTCCCCAAGTGGGGCTGGGGGGGGTCTCCAAGTGGGGCTGGGGGGTCTCTAAATGGGGTTGGGGGTCTCTAAATTGGGTTGGTTTGTTTTGGGGGGTCTCCAGGTGGGGCTGGGGGTTATCTAAATGGGGCTGGGGGATCTTTAAATGGGGTTGGGGTTCTCCAAATGGGGTTGGGTTGAGTTGGGGGGTCTCCAAGTGGGGCTTGGGGGTCTCTAAATGGGGTTGGTTTGAGTTGGGGGGTCTCCAAGTGGGGCTGGAGGGTCTCTAAATGGGGTTGGGTTGGGTTGGGGGGTCTCCAAGTGGGGCTTGGGGGTCTCTAAATGGGGTTGGGTTGGGTTGGGGGGTCTCCAAGTGGGGCTGGAGGGTCTCTAAATGGGGTTGGGTTGGGGAGGGTCTCCAAGTGGGGTGGGGAGGGTCTCTAAATGGGGTTGGGTTGGGTTGGGGGGTCTCCAAGTGGGGCTTGGGGGTCTCTAAATGGGGTTGGGTTGGGTTGGGTTGGGGGGTCTCCAAGTGGGGCTGGAGGGTCTCTAAATGGGGTTGGGGGTCTCTAAATGGGGTTGGGTTGGGTTGGGGAGGGTCTTCAAGTGGGGTGGGGAGGGTCTCTAAATGGGGTTGGGTTGCATTGGGGGGTCTCCAAGTGGGGCTGGGGGGTCTCTAAATGGGGTTGGGGGTCTCTAAATGGGGTTGGGTTGGGTTGGGGGGTCTCCAAGTGGGGCTGGGGGGTCTCTAAATAGGGTTGGGTTGGGGGGTCTCCAAGTGGGGCTGGGGGGTCTCTAAATGGGGTGGGGGGTCTCTAAATGGGGTTGGGTTGGGGGATCTCCAAGTGGGGTGGGGGGGGGGGTTCTAAATGGGGTTGGGGGTCTCCCAATGGGATTGAGCTTTGCCAAATGGGGTTGGGGGTCTTCCAATGGGTTTGGGGGTCTCCAAATGGGGCTGGGGGGTCTCTAAATGGGGTTTGGTTGGGGGGTCTCTAAATGAGGTTGGGGGGGTCTTTAAATGGGGTTGGGTTGGGGGGTCTCCAAGTGGTGCTGGGGGGTCTCTAAATGGGGTTGGGGGTCCCCTTATAGGGGTCTCCCAATAGAGTCGGGGTCCCCAAATGGGGGTCCCCAATTGCGGGTGGGGGTCTCCAGATGATGTTGGGGGTCCCCAAATGGGGGTCCCCAATAGCGGGTGGGGGTCCCCAAATGGGGTGGGGGTCCCCAATAATGGGGTCGGAGTCTCCAAATAGGGGTCCCCAATAGTGGGTGGGGGTCCTCAAATGGGGTCGGGGTCCCCAAATGGGGGTCCCCAATAGTGGGTGGGGGTCTCCAAATGGGGTCGGGTTCCCCAAATGGGGGCCCCCCTAAAGTGGATGGGGGTCTTCAAATGGGGTGGGGATCCCCAAATGGGGGTCCCCAATAGTGGGTGGGGGTCTCCAAATAGGGTCGGGGATCCCCATATAGGGGTCCCCAAATGGGGGGTCCCCAGTATTGAGTGGGGGTCCTCAAATGGGGTCGGGGTCCCCAAATGGGGGTCCCTAATATTGGGTGGGGGTCCCCAAATGGGGTCGGGGTCCCCAAATGGGGGCCCCCCTAAAGTGGATGGGGGTCTTCAAATGGGGTCTGGGGTCCCCAAATAGGGGTCCCCAAATTGAGTCGGGGTCCTCAAATGGGGGTTGGGGTCCTCAAATGGGGGTCCCCAATAGTGGGTGGGGGTCCCCAAATGGGGTCGGGGTCTGACCCCCCCCCCCCCCCTCGCTCTGCGCAGGCGCAGCAGTTGATCCACCCCCGGCTCTACGGGCGGTTCCGGCGGCGCCGGGCGGAGATGGAGCGGAGGGGGGAAGGCGCCTGGAGGGAACAGCTGCTGTTCCACGGTACCACCGCCCCCCGCGGCCTCGCCGTCTGCCTGCACGGCTTCCGGCCGCAGCTCTGCGGTAAGGGGGGGGGGGGGGGTGTCCATGGGGGGGGTCCCATATGGGGGGGGGGGCAGGTCCCATATGAGGGGGCAATTTGGGGGGGGGTCCCATATGAGGGGGACTGGGGGTGGGGGGGGTTCCTAGGGGTAATTTGGGGGGGGAGTCCCATATGAGGGGGGCAGTTTGGGGAGGGGTCCCATATGGGGGGGGCTGGGGGTGGGAAGGGGTCCCTTGGGTCAATTTGGGGGGGGGGTCCCATATGGGGGGGGAGGGCAGGTCCCATATGAGGGGGGGTCTCTGTGGGCAATTTGGGGGGGGGGTCCCATATGAGGGGGGGTCTCTGTGGGCAATTTGGGGGGGGGTCCCATATGAGGGGGGCTGGGGGTGTGGGGGTCCCTGGGGGCAATTTGGGTGGGGTCTTTGTGGGCAATTTGGGGGGGGGGTCCCATATGAGGGGGGCTGAGGGTGGGGAGGGGTCCCATATGAGGAGGGCTGGGGGAGGGGTCCCTGGGGGCAATTTGGGAGGGGGGTCTGGGGGGGGAGGGGCCCATGGGGGCAATTTGGTGGGGGTCCTTGGGGTCAATTTGGGGGGGGGTCCCATATGAGGGGGACTGGGGGTGGGGGGGGTTCCTAGGGGTAATTTGGGGCGGGAATCCCATATGAGGGGGGCAGTCTGGGGAGGGGTCCCATATGGGGGGGGCTGGGGTTGGTCCCATATGAGGGGGCAGTTTGGGGCAGGGGTCCCATATGAGGGGGGCTGGGGTGGGGGTCCCTGGGGGCAGTTTTGGGGGGGGGTCCCATATGAGGGGGCAATTTGGGGGATTGGGTCCCATATGAGGAGGGCTGGGGGGGGGTCCCTGGGGGCAATTTGGGGAGGGGTCCCATATGGCACCAGTGACCCCATAAGTGACATCCGGCACCGGTAACTCCACCAGCCCCATATGGCACCAATGACCCCAGTGACCCCATAAGTGACATCCAGCCCTGGTAACCCCACAACCCCATATGGCACCAATGACATCACCGGTGACCCCATAAGTGACATCCAGCCCTGGTAACCCCACAACCCCATATGGCACCAGTGACCCCATAAGTGACATCCAGCCCTGGTAACCCCACAACCCCATATGGCACCAATGACATTGGTGACCCCAACAGCCCCATATGGCACCAGTGACCCCATAAGCAAAATCCATATGGTACCAGTGACCCCATAAGTGACATCCAGCACCGGTAACCCCACAACCCCATATGGCACCGGTGACCCCATAAGTGACATCCAGCCCTGGTAACCCCACAACCCCATATGGCACCAGTGACCCCATAAGTGACATCCAGCCCTGGTAACCCCACAACCCTGTATGGCACCAATGACATTGGTGACCCCAATAGCCCCATATGGCACCAGTGACCCCATAAGTGACATCCAGCCCTGGTAACCCCACAACCCCATATGGCACCAGTGACCCCATAAGTGACATCCAGCCCTGGTAACCCCACAACCCCATATGGCACCAGTGACATTGGTGACCCCATAAATGACATCCAGCCCTGGTAACCCCACAACCCCATATGGCACCAATGACACTGGTGACCCCAACAGCCCCATATGGCACCAGTGACCCCATAAGTGACATCCAGCCCTGGTAACCCCACAACCCCGTATGGCACCAATGATACTGGTGACCCCAACAGCCCCATATGGCACCAGTGACCCCATAAGTGCCATCCATATGTCCCTCTGACCCCATAGATCCCCCATTCCCATCTGTGACCCCCTCCCCTCCATCATCTCCCCCCAGGTCCCCCTCGGTGCCGCGGCGTTTCCTTCTCGGTGTCGGCGGCGTTGGCGGCCCATGAGCGTCATTCACCCGCTGCAGCCGACGGCACCAAATGTATTTTGGTGGCCAAAGTTCTGACCGCGACCAGCACCGGATCGGGATCGGGTCGTCGGTCCGGTAGAACCGTGGGTGGCACCGCACGGAACCGGATCCTACTTGGCGGTGGAACCGAAGGCGCCTACCCGCTCTACATGCTCACCTGCCGGAGCGCCACCGAGTGATGGGATGGGAGATATGGGGGGTGATGGGACATGGGGGGCTCCATGGGGGGCTCCATTGGGGGGTGCTGGGCCATGGGGGGCTCCTACCCGCTCTACATGCTCACCTGCCGGAGCGCCACCGAGTGATGGGACGGGAGATATGGGGGGTGATGGGACATGGGGGGCTCCATGGGGGGCTCCATTGGGGGTGATGGGACATGGGGGGCTCCATGGGGGGTGATGGGACATGGGGGGCTCCATGGGGGGTGATGGGACATGGGGGGCTCCATGGGGGGCTCCATTGGGGGTGATGGGACATGGGGGGCTCCATAGGGGGCTCCATTGGGGGTGATGGGCCATGGGGGGCTCCATGGGGGGCTACATTGGGGGTGATGGGACATGGGGGCTCCATTGGGGTCTCCATGGGGGGCTGTTGGGTATGGGGAGGTGCTGGGACATGGGGGCTCCATTGGGGGTCTCCATGGGGGGCTCCTACATGCTCACCTGCCTGAGCGCCACCGAGTGATGGGACGGGAGATATGGGGGGTGATGGGACATGGGGGCTCCATGGGGGGTTCCATTGGGGGTGATGGGACATGGGGGCTCCATAGGGGGCTCCATTGGGGGTGATGGGACATGGGGGGCTCCATAGGGGGCTCCATTGGGGGTGATGGGACATGGGGGGCTCCATAGGGGGTTCCATGGGGGGCTCCATGGGGGGCTGTTGGGTATGGGGAGGTGCTGGGACATGGGGGCTCCATTGGGGGTCTCCATGGGGGGCTCCTACCCGCTCTACATGCTCACCTGCCGGAGCGCCACCGAGTGATGGGATGGGAGATGCGGGGGGTGATGGGACATGGGGGCTCCATGGGGGGCTCCATGGGGGGCTCCATTGGGGGCTCCATAGGGGGTGTTGGGCATGGAGGGGTGATAGGCCATGGGGGGTTTCATGGGGGGTTGTTGGGCATGGAGGGGTGCTGGGCCATGGGGGGCTCCATGGAGGGGTGCTGGGCCATGGGGAGCTCCATAAGGGGCTCCATAGGGGGGTGTTGGGCCATGGGGGGGTCCATTTGGGGCTCCATAGGGGTCTGTTGGGTATGGTGAGGTTCTGGGACATGGGGGTCCCATGGGGGGCTCCACAGGGGGGTGTTGGGACATGGGGGGCTCCATTGGAAGCTCCATTGGGGGCTCCATGGGGGGCTGTTGGGAATGGAGGGGTGATGGGACATGGGGGGCTCCATAAGGGGCTCCATGGGGGGCTCCATTGGGGGTGATGGGACATGGGGGGCTCCATGGGGGGGCTCCATAGGGGGCTCCATTGGGGGGTGCTGGGCCATGGGGGGCTCCTACCCGCTCTACATGCTCACCTGCCGGAGCGCCACCGAGTGATGGGATGGGAGATATGGGGGGTGATGGGACATGGGGGCTCCATTGGGGGCTCCATTGGGGGTGATGGGACTGGGGGGCTCCATTGGGGGCTCCATTAGGGGTGATGGGACATAGGGGCTCCATGGGGGGTTCCACAGGGGGAGATGGGACATGGGGGGCTCCATAGGGGGCTCCATTGGGGGGTGCTGGGCCATGGGGGGCTCCTACCCGCTCTACATGCTCACCTGCCGGAGCGCCACCAAGTGATGGGATGGGAGATATGGGGGGTGATGGGACATGGGGGGCTCCATGGGGGGCTCCATTGGGGGTGATGGGACATGGGGGGCTCCATGGGGGGCTCCATTGGGGGGCTGTTGGGTATGGTAAGGTGCTGGGCCATGGGGGGCTCCATTGGGGGTGATGGGACATGGGGGGTTCCATTGGGGGGCTCCATAGGGGGGTATTGGGCATGGTGAGGTGCTGGGCCATGGGGGGCTCCATTGGGGGCTCCATAGGGGGGTGTTGGGCCATGGAGGGCTCCATAGGGAGGCTCAATTGGGGGCTCCATAGGGGGCTCCATGGGGGGCTGTTGGGCATGGTGAGGTGCTGGGCCATGGGGGGCTCCATAGGGGGCTCCATTGATGGCTCCATGGGGGGCTCCATTGGGGGGTGTTGGGCATGGAGGGGTGATGGGACATGGGGGCTCCGTGGGGGGCTCCATAGGGGGGTGCTGGGCCATGGGGGGCTCCATTGGGGGCTCCATAGGGGGGTGTTGGGCATGGAGGGGTGCTGGGACGTGGGGGTTCCATGGGGGGCTCCTACCCGCTCTACCTGCTCACCTGCCGGAGCATCGGCACGGCCTGAGCGCCACCGAGGGATGGGATGGGAGATATGGGGGGTGATGGGACATGGGGGCTCCATGGGGGGGCTCAATTGGGGAGCTCCATAGGGGGGTGCTGGGCTATGGGGGGCTCCATAGGGGGGGTGATGGGACATGGGGGGCTCTATAGGGGGGTGTTTGGCATGGAGGGGTGCTGGGACGTGGGGGTTCCATGGGGGGCTGTTAGGTATGGTGGGGTGCTGGGCCATGGGCGGCTCCATTGGGGGCTCCACTGGGGGGCTCCATGAGGGGCTCCATTGGGGGTCTCCATGGGGGGCTCCTACCCGCTCTACCTGCTCACCTGCCGGAGCATCGGCACGGCCTGAGCGCCACCGACGGATGGGATGGGAGATATGGGGGGTGATGGGACATGGGGGGCTCCATGGGGGGTTCCATTGGGGGCTCCATAGGGGAGTGTTGGGCATGGAGGGGTGCTGGGACATGGGGGATTCCATGGGGGGCTCCATGGGGGTCTGTTGGGCATGGAGGGGTGCTGGGCCATGGGGGGCTCCATAGGGGGGTGTTGGGACATGGGGGCTCCATAGGGGGATCCATAGGGGGGCTCAAGTGGGGGGCTCCATGGGGGTCTGTTGGGCATGGAGGGGTGCTGGGCCATGAGATGGTGCTGTGCCATGAGCCATGTATGTACCAGGATCACTGTGCTGTGCCTTGTAACCCAACCATCCCATGGCTCTGTGACCTTTCGGGACCCTTCCAACCCAACCCAACTATCCCATGGCTCTGTAGCCTTCTAGGACCCTTCCAACCCAACCATCCCATGGCCCTGTGGCCTTTCAGGACCCTTCCAACCCAACCCAACCCAATTCAACCACCCCATGGCTCTGTGACCATTCAGAACCCTTCCAACACAACACAACACAGTAACACAACACAGCACAACCATCTCATGGTTCTTTGGCCTTTCAGGACCCTTCCAACCCAACCCAACACAACCCAACCATCCCATGGCTCTGTGCCCTTTCAGGACTCTTCCATCCATACCCAACCCAACCCAACGCAACCATCTCATTTCTCTGCGACCTTTCAAGACCCTTCCAACCCAACCCAACCCACTCACCCCATACCCCAATGACCATCCAGGACCCTCTCCCCCTTCTCCCCCTCCTTTATTCCCCTCAGTCCCCCAGCAGCGCCGTCACCTCCCTGGTCCTCTCCCTCACGGCCTCCTCCAGCACTGCACATCTTTGTGACCTTTCAGGACCCTTCCAACCCATCCCAACCCAACCCAACCATGCCATGGTTCTTTGGCCTTTCAGGACCCTTCCAACCCATCCCAACCCAACCCAACCATCCCATGGTTCTTTGGCCTTGCAGGACCCTTCCAACCCAACCATCCCATGGCTCCATGATTGTTCAGGACCCTTCGAACTCAACCCAACCCAACCATCCTATGGCTCTGTGACTATTCAGTACACTTCCAACCCAACCCAACCCAACCATGCCATGGTTCTTTGGCCTTGCAGGACCCTTCCAACCCAACCATCCCATGGCTCCATGATTGTTCAGGACCCTTCGAACTCAACCCAACCCAACCATCCTATGGCTCTGTGACTATTCAGTACACTTCCAACCCAACCCAACCCAACCATGCCATGGTTCTTTGGCCTTGCAGGACCCTTCCAACCCAACCATCCCATGGCTCTGTGTCCTTTCAGGACCCTTCCAACCCAACCCAACCCAACCCAACCCAACCCAACCCAACCATCCCATGGCTCTGTGTCCTTTCAGGACCCTTCCAACCCAACCCAACCCAACCATCCCATGGCTCTGTGTCCTTTCAGGACCCTTCCAACCCAACCCAACCCAACCATCCCATGGCTCTGTGTCCTTTCAGGACCCTTCCATCCCAACCCAACCCAGATTGTCCCACTCTTCTACGTGCTGCTCCAGCTTCACCTCAAGTCTTGTTTTTACATTTCACTTCAACCATGCAAGGACATGAAACTCTTGTCTAGGGTCCTAAGGATGGATACAAAGAGGAAGTAAGGTTTGAAGTAAACAAAGTTCCTTGGTTTGTTGAGGAAAACAGAGACTGAGGACATCCCTCATATTGGCCTGCAGCTCGTCACAGGGGAGAGGAAGGGCAGCTCTGCTGTCTGGGGACTGGAAAAGGTCCTGTGGGTAAAGCATGGAGCTGCATCAGGGGAGGTCAAGTGGGAAGTTAGGGAAAGGTTCTGTACCAGAGGCAGAATTGAAGACAAAACTGATAGGAAAAATGATTCTGTGACCATGTTTGTTGTAAATATGAGAGATTCTTGGATGGGAGGAAAAAGAATCTGCTGCCCATCAAGGCTTATGTTGGTGACACAGTTACAAGAGGAGGTCTTGTGGCCCTTTTGTGGCACACATGATGGTTTTTAGAGCCATGTCTCTGTAGTGGATGAAGTAGGAAGGGCATCGTATGAAGGAAGGAAAAGAAGGAATCTGAGGCTGGCATGCATGAGAACTTTATTGAGAAAAACAGACTGAAAGGAAGAATCGACTTGTTGATTGCAAGTGGAAACAATAGAATATCAAGTGCAAAAATAGAAGAAAGTCAAAGTGGTTCTGGTCCCAGACAGCATGGTCTGATGTTGTTCCACAGTTCTCTATTTCATGCCATGAGAAGAGGAGCCATGGCTGCTGATCTTGTGTGCCTTCAGTGACACAGAGGAGCGTGGTGAGTGCGTGGTTTGCCTTGCAGGGTGCAGGTGGTTGCTGTCAGGGTGTGGGCGCAGGCCCTTAGCAGGGGTAGCGGGCTCTCCCGCCGTTGAAGCAGCCCAGGCCTCCGAAGCCGAAGCCGCCGGAGGAGATGGACACTCCCTGGGCGCTGAGGGCGCTGCCCACGGCAGCTGATGAGGAGGATCCGACGGCGGTGTTCTGGGGGAAGGAGCTGAGGATGGGTCCCGGCAGGGTGACCACCACGGTGGAAGGCTGGATGACGACTTGGGAGTCCTGGCACTGCCTGACACAGGGCTCGTTGCAGCTGTTAGCCAGCGGGGTGGGTCCGCAGGGGCGGCAGAGGTCGTAGCAGGACATGGCTGTGGGGTGGAGGGTCCCTGGAAGAGAAGGTGTTGGGTGAGCGGAGGGGGCTGTGGGGCAGAGGGGAAGTGGAGAGCTGGGTAGGATTGGGCAGTGGAAGAAAGGAAGCGGGGTGCAGGCTGACCTGTAGGAGCAGAGAGGAGAAGGTGTCAGGAGAAGGGTGTGAGGGAGCGAGGTGCAGGGCCGGCTTTTATGCTGCTGTCTGAGTGCCCGAGGGCTTGGAGAGAGCCTCTGCGCATGGCAGCATTGTGCAGCGTGCAGCTCTTGCATCACGTAGTGTTGCCACTCATGGGTTCTGTGTTCTCCTTCCAGGAACTCTGCCATTTCACGTCCTTCTCTTGAGGTCATGTCCTGATGACAGCAGCGGCACCTTTCAAGTGAGAATATTTGAGGCCAAAGGTGCCACGTTGCACCTTCATGTCATGGCACGCGGAAGTAGTGGCCAACGCTCAGTAAAGGAGCAGTGTTGTCAGTGAGGTCATTGCTTGGCACACATGCACTGTTGCTTTGTGTCTTTGTTGTTAGAGGTGTTGCCTGTTCCAAGTATCTCTGGATGCCTGATTTGGGCATTCTTATTATTGTGCTTCACAGATCTCAATGGCAGTTCCTTAGATGAGGAGATTATCCATGTTGTTCACCATGGGAACCTTTTTTTCATCATTTCCATGAACTTCAGCAAAGTTCTTCATTGTGCATTTCATGAAATTCGTCTGGGGGAAATGTTGAGAACTTACCTTAAGAAATACATAATGTGTTGGGTGAAGCTGTGGGTCAGAAATCCAGCTCAATGACTTCCATTGGATGTGGTTACGTCAGGCCAGTCACGTATGGGATTCTCCAGAGGTCCATTTTTGTGTCTGTGCTCTTCCATGTTTAACTAAATGACCTGGATTCATGACTGCAATGCATCCAGATTAAGAAGTTTTTGGATGACAGTAATTAGGGAGAAGCAGCTGACCCTCTCAGTATTAGGGAGGCCTTGGAGAGCTCTTGAGAGACCCAAGGGCTGGGCCATCACCAATGGCATGAAGCCAACGCTATGGGTCACCAGCCTTTCCTCCTCACATCCTCAGTCCTGCTCAGCCAAACTGTCATAACTCTCATGACCTCTGATAAAAATCGACATTTCAAGGGGGTCTCATCAAGGAGTACATTAACACAAAGCCCTGGCTGCAAACATGATGGCTGCAGCAAAGGGGTGCCCTGCAGAGTGCCAACAGGAACAACTTGGGATCATGGCAGGACTCAGCCCACATTAGGAAAGTTCCAACTAGATGATCACTGAAGACCCTTCCAACCCAAGTCCATCTATGATTTATGATATGACTCCCAATGTCACTAGAACTGCCAGCTCCACTCTTTACCTGCAAGAAAAACAGCCTCAACCTTCAAAACAGTTCCCCACTGCCTGAGAACTGCCAGCCATCAGGTAATTACAGCCAGCCTCCCTGCTCATGCACAGTCTCTTAATGTATGAGGACACGAAACCGATGTGGAATAGCCAGTAAGAAAGGTGAAGACTAAATGTAGAACCACACATTCCAATGGAGACACAAACCACGTGGCAGGAATGCTGAGCAATGATCTCACCAACACCACGTCTCTGCTGCATGTGGGAAAAATCATCTGCCAACCGGACATTAATGTTCCAGAACAAGTCTTGGCCTCCAGTACTTTCACTTGAAACTACTGACGTGGTTAAATGGCCACTTGTCCCACAGAAAATTGAAAGGAAGCATGGTGGGAAGAGAAAAACACCTCACCTCATGACTGGCCAGACTTTGGTATGCAACAGCAGCTCTGCACAATGCTGCCATGCGCAGAGGCTCTCTCCAAGCCCTCGGGCACTCACACAGCAGCATAAAAGCCGGCCCTGCACCTCGCTCCCTCACACCCTTCTCCTGACACCTTCTCCTCTCTGCTCCTACAGGTCAGCCTGCACCCCGCTTCCTTTCTTCCACTGCCCAATCCTACCCAGCTCTCCACCCCTCCTCAGCCCCCACACTCCCCCAACCCCCTCCGCTCACCCAACACCTTCTCTTCCAGGGACCCTCCACCCCACAGCCATGTCCTGCTACGACCTCTGCCGCCCCTGCGGACCCACCCCGCTGGCTAACAGCTGCAACGAGCCCTGTGTCAGGCAGTGCCAGGACTCCCAAGTCGTCATCCAGCCTCCCGCCGTGGTGGTCACCCTGCCGGGACCCATCCTCAGCTCCTTCCCCCAGAACACCGCCGTCGGATCCTCCTCATCAGCTGCCGTGGGCAGCGCCCTCAGCGCCCAGGGAGTGTCCATCTCCTCCGGCGGCTTCGGCTTCGGAGGCCTGGGCTGCTTCAACGGCGGGAGAGCCCGCTACCCCTGCTAAGGGCCTGCGCCCACACCCTGACAGCAACCACCTGCACCCTGCAAGGCAAACCACGCACTCACCACGCTCCTCTGTGTCACTGATGGCACATGGCATAAGCAGCCATGGCTCCTCATTTCATTGGAGAATACAGCCTAGCCTGAAGCAGCGTAACACCATTCTGTCCGGGAACGGGACCTCTTTGACTTTCTTCTTTCTTTGCACTTGAAATGGTGCTCCTTCCACTGGTGATCACCAAATGGATGCTTCCTTTCAGTCTGTTTTTCTCAATAAAGTTCTCATGCATGCCAGTTTCAGAGTCCTTCTCTTCATTACTTTGCAAGATGCAATTCCCACTTCACCCACTACAAAGCCATGGCTCTACAAATGAATATGATGGCTACAAAAGAGACTCCCGGCCTCCTCTTGCAACCACATCACCAACAAGTGCATTGGTGGCTAGGAGTCGGCCTTAATCATATTATAAAGTATCTTCAATAACTCAAAGATTTGAGCACAGAGAGGCTCTTCTTCCTATCCTCTCATACAACATGATAGAGCTTGCTAGTCCTGCAGTAGGCATTAGAAGACAGCATCCTGCTCTCACAAACAGTCCTCCCTGCCTACTTGGACAGTTACAAGACAGGCCCCAAGCTGCCACAGGCACAAAACAAGCAGCCTCTTTTCTCCAAGCTACAGCATTCCAACATCAATGGGCACCCAGACAGCCGTGTATCACAGCCAGAGGGAGAGACAAGAGCTAAAGGCTGGTAAATGAGTTTGACGAGCTCAGGGGGCAACAAATGCTGTGCAACCAGAGAATACCCAGGTATGTTGGAAGGGATGCACGATGATTACTGAATCCAACTCATGCCTCTGCAATGCACTTCTTAAAAATATGACCATGTGTCTGAAAATCACTCTCCAAGTACTTGTTGAACTCTGGCAACCTTCATGCTTGTGCACTACCCTGGGAAGCCTGCTTCATGCCCGACTTCCTATGATACAGAACCTTTCCCTTACCCCCAACTTAACTGTCCTCTGACACAGCTCCATGATGCTCATGAAGTCCTGTTCATGGCACCAGACAGCAGAGCTGCCCTTCCTCTTACCTTTGATGTGCTGTCGGACACCAGTAGGCCTCCCCTCAGTCCCCTCTTTGACAAACAAGCCAAGAAACTTCAGTTCCTACAGACCTTATACCGTGTTTGTAGCCCTTCTTTGGACACTGCACAATAATTGTTTCATGTCCTTTTTATATCTCTGCAGTCAAAACTAAACACAGCGTTAGAGATGGGGACGGAGCAGCACAAAGCAGAGTGGGACAATCCCTTTCCATCTCTCCCTGGCAGTGAGCGCCTTGATGCACCCCATGGTACGGACAGACCTTTTGGCTGCCAGGGCACACTGCTGAATCAGAATGATCTTGCCATCAAGCAGAACCCCCAGATCACTTTTTGTGGTGCTGCTTTTAAGACACTCATCTCCCAAATCTTCTAATTTCCACGGTATTCTGGAGTCAGGTGTAGAATCAAACTCTTGTTCAGCTTCATGAAATTGGTGATGGCTGAGCCCGCTGGTTTCTCAAGAGCTCTCTCCAAGACCTCCCTAATCCTGAGTCAGTCAACTGCTTCTCCGTAGTTACTGTCATCCACAAACTTCTTATTTACGTACATATATGAGTCCTGCATCAAGATCATTCAGTAAAGCATGGACTCAAATGCCATTACCACTTGAACACTGCCGACAGGGTCAAAGGAAAACAACCACAACACTAGGAAATGAAAAGGAAGCATTGTGGGAAGACACAAACACATCATGTCATCACTGGACAAGCTCTGGCACACAAAAGCAGCTCACTGCACACAATGCTGCCATGCGCAGAGGCTCTCTCCAAGCCCTCGGGCACTCAGACAGCAGCATAAAAGCCGGCCCTGCACCTCGCTCCCTCACACCCTTCTCCTGACACCTTCTCCTCTCTGCTCCTACAGGTCAGCCTGCACCCCGCTTCCTTTCTTCCACTGCCCAATCCTACCCAGCTCTCCACCCCTCCTCAGCCCCCACACTCCCCCAACCCCCTCCGCTCACCCAACACCTTCTCTTCCAGGGACCCTCCACCCCACAGCCATGTCCTGCTACGACCTCTGCCGCCCCTGCGGACCCACCCCGCTGGCTAACAGCTGCAACGAGCCCTGTGTCAGGCAGTGCCAGGACTCCCAAGTCGTCATCCAGCCTTCCACCGTGGTGGTCACCCTGCCGGGACCCATCCTCAGCTCCTTCCCCCAGAACACCGCCGTCGGATCCTCCTCATCAGCTGCCGTGGGCAGCGCCCTCAGCGCCCAGGGAGTGTCCATCTCCTCCGGCGGCTTCGGCTTCGGAGGCCTGGGCTGCTTCAACGGCGGGAGAGCCCGCTACCCCTGCTAAGGGCCTGCGCCCACACCCTGACAGCAACCACCTGCACCCTGCAAGGCAAACCACGCACTCACCACGCTCCTCTGTGTCAATGATGGCACATGGATCAGCAGCCATGGCTCCTCTTCTCATGGCATGAAATAGAGAACTGTGGAACAACATCAGACCATGCTGTCTGGGACCAGAACCACTTTGACTTTCTTCTATTTTTGCACTTGATATTCTATTGTTTCCACTTGCAATCAACAAGTCGATTCTTCCTTTCAGTCTGTTTTTCTCAATAAAGTTCTCATGCATGCCAGCCTCAGATTCCTTCTTTTCCTTCCTTCATACGATGCCCTTCCTACTTCATCCACTACAGAGACGGCTCTAAAAACCATCATGTGTGCCACAAAAGGGCCACAAGACCTCCTCTTGTAACTGTGTCACAAACATAAGCCTTGATGGGCAGCAGATTCTTTTTCCTCCCATCCAAGAATCTCTCATATTTACAACAAACATGGTCACAGAATCATTTCTCATATCAGTTTTGTCTTCAATTCTGCCTCTGGTACAGAACCTTTCCCTTACTTCCCACTTGACCTCCCCTGATGCAGCTCCATGCTATTTGCACAGGACCTTTTCCAGTCCCCAGACAGCAGAGCTGCGCTTCCTCTCCCCTGTGACGAGCTGCAGACCAATATGAGGGATGCCCTCAGTCTCCGCTTTCCTCAACAAACCAAGGAACTTTGTTTCCTTCAAACCTTACATCCTCTTTGTATCCCTCCTTAGGACCCCAGACAAGAGTTTCATGTCCTTGCATGGTTGAAGTGAAATACAAAAACAAGACTTGAGATGAAGCTGGAGCAGCACATAGAAGAGTGGGACAATCCTCAGCGGTGGGCCCGATATACAAATGGAATGCTCAGCACTTCTGGGGGCCAGCACACACTGCTGACTCAGATCCAACCTGATATCAACCAGAAACTGCAGATCTCTTTTGGAGGAGCTGCTCTGAAGTCTCTTCTCTCCAGATACTCAAATATCCAGGGCATTGTGCAATCAGGTGCAGAATCCACATCCTCTTCTTCAGGCCTCCCTAATTCTGAGAGAATCCAGAGGGAGTCAACTGCTCCTCTGTAATTAACATCTACAGACTTGTTGATCTGTACGCATTCAAGTCCTGCATTTAGAATAGGATGCAAAAAGGCAGAGTTTCTGGAAGAACAACACACACCACATGACGTGTAACATTACATCATACAAGAGTAGCTCGCAGCACTGAGACGGGATCCATAAAAGTCCTCTATGGGGTAAGCGTGAGGAACTTGCCTCCAAGTACAGCTGGTGCCCCCCATCACAAGGTTCTGGGCCCTAGCCTTTCAGACAAGTGCTTTCAGGGCCCCATGAGCTCCACTTGTCCAAACCATACAGGCTCAGATTCTGGCTGAGTATGGCATGTCATATCATACAATTATATTAGCATGGAACTGTGAAGGTTGGAAGGACTCTGAACCATTATCCTTTCACTGGGCTGATGACCCACCACTGAGTCATGCTGACCAGGGCCCGTCATTGAACTCCACCAAGGATGCATACATTTCCTTTATCTATGGAACTTCCAGTTCCTTCTTGTAACTATCATAGCCTATACAGAGAAATTATAGCTTCTTCCATTGACGCCCAACTCAACATTGATCTGCAATCAAGCCCTGCTTCAGCCTTCCAGACCAACACACTCCCCTCCAGCTCAGGGCTTGCTGCCTCTCACCCAGGCCGGAGAGGACTGCGGCGTGCTCACACAGACAGCGTTCATCAGCCTCCATCAGCTACAATCCCCATGGATGGGATGAAACTCATCCATTTCTCAGACCGCATTCCCATCCATCATGACCTTACAGGATAAACTGAAAGGGCCTTACAAAGTCATGAGAAAAATGTGTAGCATGTACAGCATATTCAGGGATAGGGAGTAAGGCTGAAGTCTGCCTGGTGAGGTGGGATGACAGCATGGAAGGAGGGATTGGGATTTGAGTGGATCAAGCAAAACAGTAAAGCCTGGAGCAGCTTACTAAGGACGCCAGGAGATGCGGTACCCACCTGACAGAGCCACAAACCACCACGCACAAAAGCCACGCGGCGACCTCAGTCCTGATAAACACCACTCACACTTTCAGCATGCACTGACTGAAATACCATTCCCACTTGAACAGCGCCGACAGGGTCAAGGGAACACAACCACAAGAGAAGGAAAGAACAAGGAAGCGTTGCGGGAAGACACAAACACATCACCTCATGACTGGTCAACTTTTGGCACGCAGCAGCAGCTCTGCACAATGCTGCCATGCGCAGAGGCTCTCTCCAAGCCCTCGGGCACTCACACAGCAGCATAAAAGCCGGCCCTGCACCTCGCTCCCTCACACCCTTCTCCTGACACCTTCTCCTCTCTGCTCCTACAGGTCAGCCTGCACCCCGCTTCCTTTCTTCCACTGCCCAATCCTACCCAGCTCTCCACCCCTCCTCAGCCCCCACACTCCCCCAACCCCCTCCGCTCACCCAACACCTTCTCTTCCAGGGACCCTCCACCCCACAGCCATGTCCTGCTACGACCTCTGCCGCCCCTGCGGACCCACCCCGCTGGCTAACAGCTGCAACGAGCCCTGTGTCAGGCAGTGCCAGGACTCCCAAGTCGTCATCCAGCCTTCCACCGTGGTGGTCACCCTGCCGGGACCCATCCTCAGCTCCTTCCCCCAGAACACCGCCGTCGGATCCTCCTCATCAGCTGCCGTGGGCAGCGCCCTCAGCGCCCAGGGAGTGTCCATCTCCTCCGGCGGCTTCGGCTTCGGAGGCCTGGGCTGCTTCAACGGCGGGAGAGCCCGCTACCCCTGCTAAGGGCCTGCGCCCACACCCTGACAGCAACCACCTGCACCCTGCAAGGCAAAGCACGCACTCACCACGCTCCTCTGTGGCAGTGATGGCACATGGATCAGCAGCCATGGCTCCTCTTCTCATGGGAGGATACAACCAAGCCTGGACCAACATCAGACCATGCTTTCTGGGAACAGGATGACTGTAACTGCCTTCTTACTTTGCACTTGAAATTATGCCCTTTCCACCTGGTGATTCCCAAGGGGATCCTTCCTTTACATGTATTTTCTCAATAAAGATCTCATGCAAGCCAGATTCAGATTCCTCTGCTTTATTTCTTCGCCCTGTGTTATTTCCACTTCACCCACTACAGAGTCATGGCTCCAGAAAACTTTATGCTGGGTACAAAAAGGCCCCAAGATCTTCTCTCGCATCCATGTCACCAACAGGAGCATTGCTGGCCAGCAGATGGACGTCATCACATCAAGCTTTATCTACACTTGCCCAAAGACAAGAATATAATCAACTGCCCTGCTCAAGCCCACTGCAGAATTGCAGGCTGTCCACAATCAGGTCCGGTCCCATCACACACACTTTTAATGAAGATACTGAACAGCACTGACCTCAGTTCCCACTCTTGTGCTATACAGCTGTGAACTCACCACAGCAGGACTCTGTGACACAGCTCACTCCACTGGATCCTTCCTTCAGCCACGTTTAAGGCCATCCCAGTGCCCACATAACTGAGTGGTTTGCTGTCAATTTGTCTATGAGCATCTCATGGGAGGAAGCCTCAAAGCCTTTCCTAAAGGCAAACTCATCAAATTTAGTCACATCTCCTCAGGATCAAAGCTGGTCACTTCCATGCTGAAGAAACTGAGATGATGTTGTATATCCATGATTTGTATTTGCACCATTTATTTCCCATTCTGTACTGGACAAAGAACTCAAGGTACAGCCTCCTCAGGATGGCGTACAGAGGAATGATGACTTCCCTGCACCTACTGACAACAGTAGTTCTGATACAAGCCAGGATGCCTCCTTGGATATACAGGCATGTTGCTGGCTCAAGTTCAATCAAGCATCAACCAATACACCAAGGTGCATTCCCTCCATGCAGTATTCCATCCAGTCTGCCCCAAGCCTGCAGCATTGCCTGGGGGTGCTGTGGCCAAACTGCAGAACCAGACGCTTAGTCTTGTTGAACTTCATCCTTTGGCTGCAGCCCCGCTATCCAGCCTGTGTAGATGCTATGTAGGGCCATCCTTCCCCTTGTCTTGTACCGCTGAAGCCAAAGCTGAGCACAGCACTTGGGGTGAGGCCACACCAGCACAGAGCAGAGTGGGACAACATGACTCTCTCCCACTGGCAGCTCTCATCTCAGTTTAACAGATATCTATTTCTCCACTCTTCCACCTCCTTCAGCATAGCAGGGAATGAGCTCTGTCCCAACATCAGAAGCCCCTCCCAGGCACTGGGACTTTTCTAAGGCAAATGACATCACCCACACAAGAACAACAAGTGGCTCCCTCAGCATTCATTGGTGGAACAGGCAGCCCTCACAGCCTATAGGCACAAACATTCTACTTCTCTTAATCTCCCTCAACAACAAGCACTGTTCACCTCAGCACCAAGACACAAAGCACTCAACTCAACTGAATGGGGGCCTGCCCCGCACTCCTCAGCCATGTCCTTGACCACAAGGCCTGGAGAAGGTCACGATTCCATACCCATGCAACATGTATGCTTCTCATTTCCCCATGGAATCTCCAAATCCAACTGGAAACCATCAATGGCCATGCAGACAAATGGCCTCAGCCACTGATACTCAACAATAATCCCATAAACTCTGCTTCAACCTTCCAGAACAACACCCTCCCATTCAGCTCAAGGTTTGCTACCTCCCAGCCAGGACTGAGAGCAATGAGTCCTGTCCTCATAAACAGCCCTCCTCTGCCTAAATAAGCTACAATCCCCATAGAGAGCACTAAGATGAAACTACGCAATACACGCAGAAATCTAGTTCCAAAATAAAACCTTGACAGCAAACCAAGGTGTCAATGAAGGATACCCAATGGGAAAGAGAAGGGCAAAGCACATGGAAAGGGAAATGGGATGAAAGCAAGCAGGGATCAGTTGTGACACAAGTAAACGGGTCTCCTGCCAGACACACTTGGGAAGCCCAGAGCAGCCTGAGAAGAATGCCGGGAAATGGGGTCCAACCCTCAAAATGCAGACAAACCAAGCAACATCAGTGCGAAGCTGTGTCCTCACTCCTGAGACCACATCTCTTCCATGCTTTAGATGTATCTTCCAACCACCATCATGCGACACACCTTGTGTATAAATCCAACAAAATATTCATTTTCCCTTAAAAACTGCCGACAAGGTCAAAGATCAAATCCACAACAAAAGGTAATGAAAAGGGAGAGCTGTGGACGGCAAACACACCCCACCTCATGACTGACCAGGCTCTGGCACGCAACAGCAGCTCTGCACAATGCTGCCATGCGCAGAGGCTCTCTCCAAGCCCTCGGGCACTCACACAGCAGCATAAAAGCCGGCCCTGCACCTCGCTCCCTCACACCCTTCTCCTGACACCTTCTCCTCTCTGCTCCTACAGGTCAGCCTGCACCCCGCTTCCTTTCTTCCACTGCCCAATCCTACCCAGCTCTCCACCCCTCCTCAGCCCCCACACTCCCCCAACCCCCTCCGCTCACCCAACACCTTCTCTTCCAGGGACCCTCCACCCCACAGCCATGTCCTGCTACGACCTCTGCCGCCCCTGCGGACCCACCCCGCTGGCTAACAGCTGCAACGAGCCCTGTGTCAGGCAGTGCCAGGACTCCCAAGTCGTCATCCAGCCTTCCACCGTGGTGGTCACCCTGCCGGGACCCATCCTCAGCTCCTTCCCCCAGAACACCGCCGTCGGATCCTCCTCATCAGCTGCCGTGGGCAGCGCCCTCAGCGCCCAGGGAGTGTCCATCTCCTCCGGCGGCTTCGGCTTCGGAGGCCTGGGCTGCTTCAACGGCGGGAGAGCCCGCTACCCCTGCTAAGGGCCTGCGCCCACACCCTGACAGCAACCACCTGCACCCTGCAAGGCAAACCACGCACTCACCACGTTCCTCTGTGTCACTGATGGCACACAGGACCAGCAGACCATGCTGTCTGGGAACATGAGTGCAGTAACTTTCCTCTTTCTTTGCACTTGAAATTGTGCCCTTTCCACCTGGTGATCACCAAGTGGATCCTTCCTTTACATGTATTTCTCTCAATAAAGTTCTCATGCATGCCAGCCTCAGATTCATTCTCTTCATTCCTTTGCACAATGCACTTCACACTTCACCAACCACAAAGCAATGGGTCTACAATTGAATTTGATGGCTCCAAAACAGCCCCAGGACCTTCTCTTGCAATCACATCACCAACCAGTGCATTGGTGGCTAGCAGATGGCTTTCATCTCGTCACGTTATCTATGCTCTTATAAAGAATGTCAAATAGTACAATTGCACAGCTGAAGTCCAGTCGGGAATTGGAGGCTGTTCACAGTCACATACAGTCAGAACCACAGTATCACCTAGGTTGGAAATGGCCCACATCATAATCAAGTCCAACACATCACCAACAGATCTCACTATACCATGTCCCTCAACACAACGTCCAAACGTTCTTTGAACACTTCCAGTGTCAGTGACTCCCCCACTTCCCTGGGCAGCCCATTCCACTGCCTGACCACTCGTTCAGAGAAGTAGTATTTCCTAACATCCAGCCTGAACCTACCTTGGTGCTGCTTGAAGCCATTCCCTCTAGTCCTATCACCAATAGAGAAGAGACCAACTCCCAGCTCACTACAACCTCCCTTTGGGTAGTTATAGAGAGCAATGAGGTCTCCCCTGAGCCTCCTCTTCTGCAGACTGAACCGTCCCACCTCCTTCAGCCTCTCCTCATAAGGCCTGTGCTCCAGACCCCTCACCAGCTTTTTGCCCTTCTCTGAACATGCTCCAGGGCCTCAATGGCTTTCTTGCAGTGAGGGGCCCAAAACTGGACACAGAACTCAAGGTGTGGCCTCTCCAGGGTGGAGTACAGAGATGATGACTTCCCTGCTCCGCTGACAACACTAGTTCTGATACAAGCCTGGATGCCTTCTTGGATATACAGGCATGTTGCTGGCTCAAATTCTGTCAAGCAACAGCAAATACAGCAAGGTCCATTCCCTCCATGCAGTATTCCATCCAATCTGCCCCAAGCCTGCAGCATTGCCTGGGGGTGCTGTGGACAAAGCACAGAACCAGACACTTGGTCTTGTTGAACTTCATCCATTGGCTGCAGCCCTGCTATCCAGCCTGTGTAGATGCTATTTAGGGCCATCCGTCCCCTTGTCTTGTACCGCTGAAGCCAAAGCTGAGCACAGCACTTGGGGTGAGGCCGCACCAGCACAGAGCAGAGTGGGACAAACTGACTCTCTCCCACTGGAAGTTCTCATCTCAATGCATCCCAGGGTACAGTCAGTCATTTTGGCTGCCAGGGCACACTGCTGACTCAGAATCAACTTGATATCAACCAGAACTTCTCGATCTCCTTCTGTGGGGCTGCTCTTATGTCTCTTATCCCCAAATACCCATACATATACAGGGTGTTCCCAAGCCAGGCACATAATCAAGCTCTTGCTCTCATTACACTTCATGCCATTGGTGATGGCCCAGCCCACAGGTCTCTCAAGAGATCTCTCCAAGGCCCCCCTAATACTGAGAGTCAGCTGCTCATCTCTACTTACTGTCATCCACAATCTTCTATTTTTGTATGCATCCAAGTCCTGCATCCTGCAATTGAAAGAATCCTGCATTTTCTAAACCATGGAAGAGAACAGACCCAAAAAATGGACCTCTGGAGATTCCCATACCTGACGGGCTAATGTAACCACATCTAATAGAAGTCATTGAGCTGGATTTCTAACCAAATCTTCAAACAACGTATTACATATTTCCCAAGGTAAGTTATCAACATTTTCTCCAGAAGAATTTCATGAAATACAGTATGAAGAACTTTGCTGAAGTTCATGGAAATGATGAAAAAAAGGTTCCCGTGGTGAACAACGCGGTAATCTCCTCATCAAAGGAATTGCCATTGAGATCTGAGAACCACAATAATAAGAATGCCCAAATCAGGCTTCCAGAGATGCTTGGAACTGGAAACACCTCTAACAACAAATACACAAAGCAACAGTGCATGTGTGCCAAGCAATGACCTCACTGACAACACTGCTACTTTACTGAGCGTTGGCCACTACTTCCGCGTGCCATGACATGAAGGTGGCTCTTTTGGCCTCAAATCACTTCAAAGGTGCCGCTGCTGTAAACAGGACATGACCTCAAGAGAAGGACATGAAATGGCAGAGTTCCTGGAAGGAGAACACACAACCCATGAGTGGCAACACTACGTGATGCAAGAGCTGCACGCTGCACAATGCTGCCATGCGCAGAGGCTCTCTCCAAGCCCTCGGGCACTCACACAGCAGCATAAAAGCCGGCCCTGCACCTCGCTCCCTCACACCCTTCTCCTGACACCTTCTCCTCTCTGCTCCTACAGGTCAGCCTGCACCCCGCTTCCTTTCTTCCGCTGCCCAGTCCTACCCAGCTCTCCACCCCTCCTCAGCCCCCACACTCCCCCAACCCCCTCCGCTCACCCAACACCTTCTCTTCCAGGGACCCTCCACCCCACAGCCATGTCCTGCTACGACCTCTGCCGCCCCTGCGGACCCACCCCGCTGGCTAACAGCTGCAACGAGCCCTGTGTCAGGCAGTGCCAGGACTCCCAAGTCGTCATCCAGCCTTCCACCGTGGTGGTCACCCTGCCGGGACCCATCCTCAGCTCCTTCCCCCAGAACACCGCCGTCGGATCCTCCTCATCAGCTGCCGTGGGCAGCGCCCTCAGCGCCCAGGGAGTGTCCATCTCCTCCGGCGGCTTCGGCTTCGGAGGCCTGGGCTGCTTCAACGGCGGGAGAGCCCGCTACCCCTGCTAAGGGCCTGCGCCCACACCCTGACAGCAACCACCTGCACCCTGCAAGGCAAACCACGCACTCACCACGCTCCTCTGTGTCAATGATGGCACATGGATCAGCAGCCATGGCTCCTCTGCTCATGGCATGAAATAGAGAACTGTGGAACAACATCAGACCATGCTGTCTGGGACCAGAACCACTTTGACTTTCTTCTATTTTTGCACTTGATATTCTATTGTTTCCACTTGCAATCAACAAGTCGATTCTTCCTTTCAGTCTGTTTTTCTCAATAAAGTTCTCATGCATGCCAGCCTCAGATTCCTTCTTTTCCTTCCTTCATACGATGCCCTTCCTACTTCATCCACTACAGAGACATGGCTCTAAAAACCATCATGTGTGCCACAAAAGGGCCACAAGACCTCCTCTTGTAACTGTGTCACAAACATAAGCCTTGATGGGCAGCAGATTCTTTTTCCTCCCATCCAAGAATCTCTCATATTTACAACAAACATGGTCACAGAATCATTTCTCATATCAGTTTTGTCTTCAATTCTGCCTCTGGTACAGAACCTTTCCCTAACTTCCCACTTGACCTCCCCTGATGCAGCTCCATGCTATTTGCACAGGACCTTTTCCAGTCCCCAGACAGCAGAGCTGCGCTTCCTCTCCCCTGTGATGAGCTGCAGACCAATATGAGGGATGCCCTCAGTCTCCGCTTTCCTCAACAAACCAAGGAACTTTGTTTCCTTCAAACCTTACATCCTCTTTGTATCCCTCCTTAGGACCCCAGACAAGAGTTTCATGTCCTTGCATGGTTGAAGTGAAATACAAAAACAAGACTTGAGATGAAGCTGGAGCAGCACATAGAAGAGTGGGACAATCCTCAGCGGTGGGCCCGATATACAAATGGAATGCTCAGCACTTCTGGGGGCCAGCACACACTGCTGACTCAGATCCAACCTGATATCAACCAGAAACTGCAGATCTCTTTTGGAGGAGCTGCTCTGAAGTCTCTTCTCTCCAGATACTCAAATATCCAGGGCATTGTGCAATCAGGTGCAGAATCCACATCCTCTTCTTCAGGCCTCCCTAATTCTGAGAGAATCCAGAGGGAGTCAACTGCTCCTCTGTAATTAACATCTACAGACTTGTTGATCTGTACGCATTCAAGTCCTGCATTTAGAATAGGATGCAAAAAGGCAGAGTTTCTGGAAGAACAACACACACCACATGACGTGTAACATTACATCATACAAGAGTAGCTCGCAGCACTGAGACGGGATCCATAAAAGTCCTCTATGGGGTAAGCGTGAGGAACTTGCCTCCAAGTACATCTGGTGCCCCCCATCACAAGGTTCTGGGCCCTAGCCTTTCAGACAAGTGCTTTCAGGGCCCCATGAGCTCCACTTGTCCAAACCATACAGGCTCAGATTCTGGCTGAGTATGGCATGTCATATCATACAATTATATTAGCATGGAACTGTGAAGGTTGGAAGGACTCTGAACCATTATCCTTTCACTGGGCTGATGACCCACCACTGAGTCATGCTGACCAGGGCCCGTCATTGAACTCCACCAAGGATGCATACATTTCCTTTATCTATGGAACTGCCAGTTCCTTCTTGTAACTATCATAGCCTATACAGAGAAATGATAGCTTCTTCCATTGACGCCCAACTCAACATTGATCTGCAATCAAGCCCTGCTTCAGCCTTCCAGACCAACAAACTCCCCTCCAGCTCAGGGCTTGCTGCCTCTCACCCAGGCCGGAGAGGACTGCGGCCTGCTCACACAGACAGCGTTCATCAGCCTCCATCAGCTACAATCCCCATGGATGGGATGAAACTCATCCATTTCTCAGACCGCATTCCCATCCATCATGACCTTACAGGATAAACTGAAAGGGCCTTACAAAGTCATGAGAAAAATCTGTAGCATGTACAGCATATTCAGGGATAGGGAGTAAGGCTGAAGTCTGCCTGGTGAGGTGGGATGACAGCATGGAAGGAGGGATTGGGATTTGAGTGGATCAAGCAAAACAGTAAAGCCTGGAGCAGCTTACTAAGGACGCCAGGAGATGCGGTACCCACCTGACAGAGCCACAAACCACCACGCACAAAAGCCACGCGGTGACCTCAGTCCTGATAAACACCACTCACACTTTCAGCATGCACTGACTGAAATACCATTCCCACTTGAACAGCGCCGACAGGGTCAAGGGAACACAACCACAAGAGAAGGAAAGAACAAGGAAGCGTTGCGGGAAGACACAAACACATCACCTCATGACTGGTCAACTTTTGGCACGCAACAGCAGCTCTGCACAATGCTGCCATGCGCAGAGGCTCTCTCCAAGCCCTCGGGCACTCACACAGCAGCATAAAAGCCGGCCCTGCACCTCGCTCCCTCACACCCTTCTCCTGACACCTTCTCCTCTCTGCTCCTACAGGTCAGCCTGCACCCCGCTTCCTTTCTGCCACTGCCCAATCCTACCCAGCTCTCCACCCCTCCTCAGCCCCCACACTCCCCCAACCCCCTCCGCTCACCCAACACCTTCTCTTCCAGGGACCCTCCACCCCACAGCCATGTCCTGCTACGACCTCTGCCGCCCCTGCGGACCCACCCCGCTGGCTAACAGCTGCAACGAGCCCTGTGTCAGGCAGTGCCAGGACTCCCAAGTCGTCATCCAGCCTCCCGCCGTGGTGGTCACCCTGCCGGGACCCATCCTCAGCTCCTTCCCCCAGAACACCGCCGTCGGATCCTCCTCATCAGCTGCCGTGGGCAGCGCCCTCAGCGCCCAGGGAGTGTCCATCTCCTCCGGCGGCTTCGGCTTCGGAGGCCTGGGCTGCTTCAACGGCGGGAGAGCCCGCTACCCCTGCTAAGGGCCTGCGCCCACACCCTGACAGCAACCACCTGCACCCTGCAAGGCAAACCACGCACTCACCACGCTCCTCTGTGTCACTGATGGCAGCACATGGCATCAGCAGCCATGGCTCCTCTGCTCATGGCACAAAACATTGAAGTAGGGAGCGTCGTCAGACCATGCTGTCTGGGAACTTGACCACTTCAACTTTCTTCTTTCTTTGAACCTTAAATTGTCACCTTTCCACCTGGTGATCACCAAGTGGATCCTTCCTTTATGTGTGTTTCTCTCAATAAAGTTCTCACGCATGCCAGCCTCAGAGTCCTCCTCTTGATTCCTTTCCTTAATGCTCTTGCCACGTCAAACACTACAGAGACATGGCTCCAGAAGTGAACATGTTCAGTCCAAATGGGCCCCAGGACCAACTCTCAGTACCGTGTCACCAACAAGAGCACTGGTGGCTAGCAGATGGCATTCATCTCATCACATACTATCTGCCCTTGCACAAAATCAAATAGTACAATGGTATATGTTGAAGACCAGACAGGAACTGAAGGCTGTCCACAGTCAGGTCCAATCCCAGCACACAGGATTTTAAGGTATTGAACAGCATAGGCTTCATTTTCCAGTACTTGTCTATATAACTATGAATTCACCACATCAAGCCGCTCTGTCACTTGCCTCACAGCACCAGACCCCTGCATTCGGAAACTATTGAGACCACCTCAGCACCCATTTAACTGTCTAGCATCAAACAATACCCCAGGTCTGTTTCCTCTATGCAGATTTCCAGCCACTCTGCCCCAATCCAGCAGCATTGCCTGGGAGTGCTGTGGCCAATGTGCTGGACCTGGCACTTGACCTTGTTGAACTTCATCCCTTTGGCCTCAGTCCATCTATTGTGTGCTGCTGAAGCCAAAGCTGAGCACAGCACTTGGGGTGAGGCTGCACCAGCACAGAGCAGAATGGGACAACCCGACTCTCTCCCACTGGCAGCTCTCATCTCAGTTTAACAGATATCTATTTCTCCACTCTTCCACCTCCATCAGCATAGCAGGGAATGAGCTCTGTCCCACACATCAGAAGCCCCTCCCAGGCACTGGGACCTTTCCAAGACAAATGACATCACTCACACAAGAACAACAAGTGGCTCCCTCAGCATTCATTGGTGGAACAGGCAGCCCTCACAGCCTATAGGCACAAACATTCTACTTCTCTTAATCTCCCTCAACAACAAGCACTGTTCACCTCAGCACCAAGACGCAAAGCACTCACCCCAGCTGAATGGGGCCGTGCCCTGCACTCCTCAGCATGTCCTTGACCACATGACCTGGAGAGGCTCATGATTCCATACCCATGCAACATGTATGCTTCTCATTTCCCCATGGAATATCCACATCCTCCTGGAAACCATCAAAGCCATCCAGACAAATGGCCTCAGCCACTGACACTCCACAATGATCCCACCAGCTCTGCTTCAGCCTTCCAGAAAAATACCCTCCCACTCAGCTCAAGGCTTGCTACCTCCCAGCCAGGCCTGAGAGCACTGAGTCCTCCCATCACAAACAGCCCTTCTCTGCCTAAATAAGCTACAATCACCATAGAGAGCACTAAGCTGAAACAACACAAAACACACAGAAATCCAATTCCAAATAAAACATAGACAGTAAATATGGGACCTAGCTGTCAATGAAGGACACACAACAGAAAAGAGTAGGGAAAAGCACACGGAAAGGGAAATGGGACAAAAAAAAAGCAGGGAGGAAACGCAACACAAGTAAACGGGTCTCCTGCCAGACACACTTGGGAAGCCCAGAGCAGCTTGACAGCGATGCCGGGAAATGGGGTCCAACCCTCACAATGCAGACAAACCACCCACCATCAATGCGACGCCGTGACCTCACTCCTGAGACCACATCGCTTCCATGCTTTAGATGTATCTTCCAACCACCATCATGCGACACACCTTGTGTATAAATCCAACAAAATATTCATTTTCCCTTAAAAACTGCCGACAAGGTCAAAGATCAAATCCACAACAAAAGGTAATGAAAAGGGAGAGCTGTGGACGGCAAACACACCCCACCTCATGACTGACCAGGCTCTGGCACACAACAGCAGCTCTGCACAATGCTGCCATGCGCAGAGGCTCTCTCCAAGCCCTCGGGCACTCACACAGCAGCATAAAAGCCGGCCCTGCACCTCGCTCCCTCACACCCTTCTCCTGACACCTTCTCCTCTCTGCTCCTACAGGTCAGCCTGCACCCCGCTTCCTTTCTGCCACTGCCCAATCCTACCCAGCTCTCCACTCCTCCTCAGCCCCCACACTCCCCCAACCCCCTCCGCTCACCCAACACCTTCTCTTCCAGGGACCCTCCACCCCACAGCCATGTCCTGCTACGACCTCTGCCGCCCCTGCGGACCCACCCCGCTGGCTAACAGCTGCAACGAGCCCTGTGTCAGGCAGTGCCAGGACTCCCAAGTCGTCATCCAGCCTTCCACCGTGGTGGTCACCCTGCCGGGACCCATCCTCAGCTCCTTCCCCCAGAACACCGCCGTCGGATCCTCCTCATCAGCTGCCGTGGGCAGCGCCCTCAGCGCCCAGGGAGTGTCCATCTCCTCCGGCGGCTTCGGCTTCGGAGGCCTGGGCTGCTTCAACGGCGGGAGAGCCCGCTACCCCTGCTAAGGGCCTGCGCCCACACCCTGACAGCAACCACCTGCACCCTGCAAGGCAAAGCACGCACTCACCACGCTCCTCTGTGGCAGTGATGGCACATGGATCAGCAGCCATGGCTCCTCTTCTCATGGGAGGATACAACCAAGCCTGGACCAACATCAGACCATGCTTTCTGGGAACAGGATGACTGTAACTGCCTTCTTACTTTGCACTTGAAATTATGCCCTTTCCACCTGGTGATTCCCAAGGGGATCCTTCCTTTACATGTATTTTCTCAATAAAGATCTCATGCAAGCCAGATTCAGATTCCTCTGCTTTATTTCTTCGCCCTGTGTTATTTCCACTTCACCCACTACAGAGTCATGGCTCCAGAAAACTTTATGCTGGGTACAAAAAGGCCCCAAGATCTTCTCTCGCATCCATGTCACCAACAGGAGCACTGCTGGCCAGCAGATGGACGTCATCTCATCAAGCTTTATCTACACTTGCCCAAAGACAAGAATATAATCAACTGCCCTGCTCAAGCCCACTGCAGAATTGCAGGCTGTCCACAATCAGGTCCGGTCCCATCACACACACTTTTAATGAAGATACTGAACAGCACTGACCTCAGTTCCCACTCTTGTGCTATACAGCTGTGAACTCACCACAGCAGGACTCTGTGACACAGCTCACTCCACTGGATCCTTCCTTCAGCCACGTTTAAGGCCATCCCAGTGCCCACATAACTGAGTGGTTTGCTGTCAATTTGTCTATGAGCATCTCATGGGAGGAAGCCTCAAAGCCTTTCCTAAAGGCAAACTCATCAAATTTAGTCACATCTCCTCAGGATCAAAGCTGGTCACTTCCATGCTGAAGAAACTGAGATGATGTTGTATATCCATGATTTGTATTTGCACCATTTATTTCCCATTCTGTACTGGACAAAGAACTCAAGGTACAGCCTCCTCAGGATGGCGTACAGAGGAATGATGACTTCCCTGCACCTACTGACAACAGTAGTTCTGATACAAGCCAGGATGCCTCCTTGGATATACAGGCATGTTGCTGGCTCAAGTTCAATCAAGCATCAACCAATACACCAAGGTGCATTCCCTCCATGCAGTATTCCATCCAGTCTGCCCCAAGCCTGCAGCATTGCCTGGGGGTGCTGTGGCCAAACTGCAGAACCAGACGCTTAGTCTTGTTGAACTTCATCCTTTGGCTGCAGCCCCGCTATCCAGCCTGTGTAGATGCTATGTAGGGCCATCCTTCCCCTTGTCTTGTACCGCTGAAGCCAAAGCTGAGCACAGCACTTGGGGTGAGGCCACACCAGCACAGAGCAGAGTGGGACAACCCGACTCTCTCCCACTGGCAGCTCTCATCTCAGTTTAACAGATATCTATTTCTCCACTCTTACACCTCCATCAGGACAGCAGGGAATGAGCTCTGTCCCAACATCAGAAGCCACTCCCAGGCACTGGGAACTTTCTAAGGCAAATGACATCACCCACACAAGGACAACAAGTGGCTCCCTCAGCTTTCATTGGTGGAACAGGCAGCCCTCACAGCCTATAGGCACAAACATTCTACTTCTGTTAATCTCCCTCAACAACAAGCACTGTTCACCTCAGCACCAAGACGCAAAGCACTCACCTCAACTGAATGGGGGCCTGCCCCGCACTCCTCAGCCATGTCCTTGACCACAAGGCCTGGAGAAGGTCACGATTCCATACCCATGCAACATGTATGCTTCTCATTTCCCCATGGAATCTCCAAATCCAACTGGAAACCATCAATGGCCATGCAGACAAATGGCCTCAGCCACTGATACTCAACAATAATCCCATAAACTCTGCTTCAACCTTCCAGACCAACACCCTCCCATTCAGCTCAAGGTTTGCTACCTCCCAGCCAGGACTGAGAGCAATGAGTCCTGTCCTCATAAACAGCCCTCCTCTGCCTAAATAAGCTACAATCCCCATAGAGAGCACTAAGATGAAACTAAACAATACACGTAGAAATCTAGTTCCCAAATAAAACCTTGACAGCAAACCAAGGTGTCAATGAAGGATACCCAATGGGAAAGAGAAGGGCAAAGCACATGGAAAGGGAAATGGGATGAAAGCAAGCAGGGATCAGTTGTGACACAAGTAAACGGGTCTCCTGCCAGACACACTTGGGAAGCCCAGAGCAGCCTGAGAAGAATGCCGGGAAATGGGGTCCAAACCTCAGAATGCAGACAAACCACCCACCATCAATGCGACGCCGTGACCTCACTCCTGAGACCACATCTCTTCCATGCTTTAGATGTATCTTCCAACCACCATCATGCGACACACCTTGTGTATAAATCCAACAAAATATTCATTTTCCCTTAAAAACTGCCGACAAGGTCAGTGGACCAAATCCACAACAAAAGGTAATGAAAAGGGAGAGCTGTGGACGGCAAACACACCCCACCTCATGACTGACCAGGCTCTGGCACGCAACAGCAGCTCTGCACAATGCTGCCATGCGCAGAGGCTCTCTCCAAGCCCTCGGGCACTCGCACAGCAGCATAAAAGCCGGCCCTGCACCTCGCTCCCTCACACCCTTCTCCTGACACCTTCTCCTCTCTGCTCCTACAGGTCAGCCTGCACCCCGCTTCCTTTCTTCCACTGCCCAATCCTACCCAGCTCTCCACCCCTCCTCAGCCCCCACACTCCCCCAACCCCCTCCGCTCACCCAACACCTTCTCTTCCAGGGACCCTCCACCCCACAGCCATGTCCTGCTACGACCTCTGCCGCCCCTGCGGACCCACCCCGCTGGCTAACAGCTGCAACGAGCCCTGTGTCAGGCAGTGCCAGGACTCCCAAGTCGTCATCCAGCCTTCCACCGTGGTGGTCACCCTGCCGGGACCCATCCTCAGCTCCTTCCCCCAGAACACCGCCGTCGGATCCTCCTCATCAGCTGCCGTGGGCAGCGCCCTCAGCGCCCAGGGAGTGTCCATCTCCTCCGGCGGCTTCGGCTTCGGAGGCCTGGGCTGCTTCAACGGCGGGAGAGCCCGCTACCCCTGCTAAGGGCCTGCGCCCACACCCTGACAGCAACCACCTGCACCCTGCAAGGCAAACCACGCACTCACCACGTTCCTCTGTGTCACTGATGGCACACAGGACCAGCAGACCATGCTGTCTGGGAACATGAGTGCAGTAACTTTCCTCTTTCTTTGCACTTGAAATTGTGCCCTTTCCACCTGGTGATCACCAAGTGGATCCTTCCTTTACATGTATTTCTCTCAATAAAGTTCTCATGCATGCCAGCCTCAGATTCATTCTCTTCATTCCTTTGCACAATGCACTTCACACTTCACCAACCACAAAGCAATGGGTCTACAATTGAATTTGATGGCTCCAAAACAGCCCCAGGACCTTCTCTTGCAATCACATCACCAACCAGTGCATTGGTGGCTAGCAGATGGCTTTCATCTCGTCACGTTATCTATGCTCTTATAAAGAATGTCAAATAGTACAATTGCACAGCTGAAGTCCAGTCGGGAATTGGAGGCTGTTCACAGTCACATACAGTCAGAACCACAGTATCACCTAGGTTGGAAATGGCCCACATCATAATCAAGTCCAACACATCACCAACAGATCTCACTATACCATGTCCCTCAACACAACGTCCAAACGTTCTTTGAACACTTCCAGTGTCAGTGACTCCCCCACTTCCCTGGGCAGCCCATTCCACTGCCTGACCACTCGTTCAGAGAAGTAGTATTTCCTAACATCCAGCCTGAACCTACCTTGGTGCTGCTTGAAGCCATTCCCTCTAGTCCTATCACCAATAGAGAAGAGACCAACTCCCAGCTCACTACAACCTCCCTTTGGGTAGTTATAGAGAGCAATGAGGTCTCCCCTGAGCCTCCTCTTCTGCAGACTGAACCGTCCCACCTCCTTCAGCCTCTCCTCATAAGGCCTGTGCTCCAGACCCCTCGCCAGCTTTTTGCCCTTCTCTGAACATGCTCCAGGGCCTCAATGGCTTTCTTGCAGTGAGGGGCCCAAAACTGGACACAGAACTCAAGGTGTGGCCTCTCCAGGGTGGAGTACAGAGATGATGACTTCCCTGCTCCGCTGACAACACTAGTTCTGATACAAGCCTGGATGCCTTCTTGGATATACAGGCATGTTGCTGGCTCAAATTCTGTCAAGCAACAGCAAATACAGCAAGGTCCATTCCCTCCATGCAGTATTCCATCCAATCTGCCCCAAGCCTGCAGCATTGCCTGGGGGTGCTGTGGACAAAGCACAGAACCAGACACTTGGTCTTGTTGAACTTCATCCATTGGCTGCAGCCCTGCTATCCAGCCTGTGTAGATGCTATTTAGGGCCATCCGTCCCCTTGTCTTGTACCGCTGAAGCCAAAGCTGAGCACAGCACTTGGGGTGAGGCCGCACCAGCACAGAGCAGAGTGGGACAAACTGACTCTCTCCCACTGGAAGTTCTCATCTCAATGCATCCCAGGGTACAGTCAGTCATTTTGGCTGCCAGGGCACACTGCTGACTCAGAATCAACTTGATATCAACCAGAACTTCTCGATCTCCTTCTGTGGGGCTGCTCTTATGTCTCTTATCCCCAAATACCCATACATATACAGGGTGTTCCCAAGCCAGGCACATAATCAAGCTCTTGCTCTCATTACACTTCATGCCATTGGTGATGGCCCAGCCCACAGGTCTCTCAAGAGATCTCTCCAAGGCCCCCCTAATACTGAGAGTCAGCTGCTCATCTCTACTTACTGTCATCCACAATCTTCTATTTTTGTATGCATCCAAGTCCTGCATCCTGCAATTGAAAGAATCCTGCATTTTCTAAACCATGGAAGAGAACAGACCCAAAAAATGGACCTCTGGAGATTCCCATACCTGACGGGCTAATGTAACCACATCTAATAGAAGTCATTGAGCTGGATTTCTAACCAAATCTTCAAACAACGTATTACATATTTCCCAAGGTAAGTTATCAACATTTTCTCCAGAAGAATTTCATGAAATACAGTATGAAGAACTTTGCTGAAGTTCATGGAAATGATGAAAAAAAGGTTCCCGTGGTGAACAACGCGGTAATCTCCTCATCAAAGGAATTGCCATTGAGATCTGTGAACCACAATAATAAGAATGCCCAAATCAGGCTTCCAGAGATGCTTGGAACTGGAAACACCTCTAACAATAAAGACACAAAGCAACAGTGCATGTGTGCCAAGCAATGACCTCACTGACAACACTGCTCCTTTACTGAGCGTTGGCCACTACTTCCGCGTGCCATGACATGAAGGTGGCTCTTTTGGCCTCAAATCACTTCAAAGGTGCCGCTGCTGTAAACAGGACATGACCTCAAGAGAAGGACGTGAAATGGCAGAGTTCCTGGAAGGAGAACACACAACCCATGAGTGGCAACACTACGTGATGCAAGAGCTGCACGCTGCACAATGCTGCCATGCGCAGAGGCTCTCTCCAAGCCCTCGGGCACTCACACAGCAGCATAAAAGCCGGCCCTGCACCTCGCTCCCTCACACCCTTCTCCTGACACCTTCTCCTCTCTGCTCCTACAGGTCAGCCTGCACCCCGCTTCCTTTCTTCCACTGCCCAATCCTACCCAGCTCTCCACCCCTCCTCAGCCCCCACACTCCCCCAACCCCCTCCGCTCACCCAACACCTTCTCTTCCAGGGACCCTCCACCCCACAGCCATGTCCTGCTACGACCTCTGCCGCCCCTGCGGACCCACCCCGCTGGCTAACAGCTGCAACGAGCCCTGTGTCAGGCAGTGCCAGGACTCCCAAGTCGTCATCCAGCCTCCCGCCGTGGTGGTCACCCTGCCGGGACCCATCCTCAGCTCCTTCCCCCAGAACACCGCCGTCGGATCCTCCTCATCAGCTGCCGTGGGCAGCGCCCTCAGCGCCCAGGGAGTGTCCATCTCCTCCGGCGGCTTCGGCTTCGGAGGCCTGGGCTGCTTCAACGGCGGGAGAGCCCGCTACCCCTGCTAAGGGCCTGCGCCCACACCCTGACAGCAACCACCTGCACCCTGCAAGGCAAAGCACGCACTCACCACGCTCCTCTGTGTCAATGATGGCACATGGCATAAGCAGCCATGGCTCCTCATTTCATTGGAGAATACAGCCTAGCCTGAAGCAGCGTAACACCATTCTGTCCGGGAACGGGACCTCTTTGACTTTCTTCTTTCTTTGCACTTGAAATGGTGCTCCTTCCACTGGTGATCACCAAATGGATGCTTCCTTTCAGTCTGTTTTTCTCAATAAAGTTCTCATGCATGCCAGTTTCAGAGTCCTTCTCTTCATTACTTTGCAAGATGCAATTCCCACTTCACCCACTACAAAGCCATGGCTCTACAAATGAATATGATGGCTACAAAAGAGACTCCGGGCCTCCTCTTGCAACCACATCGCCAACAAGTGCATTGGTGGCTAGGAGTCGGCCTTAATCATATTATAAAGTATCTTCAATAACTCAAAGATTTGAGCACAGAGAGGCTCTTCTTCCCATCCTCTCATACAACATGATAGAGCTTGCTAGTCCTGCAGTAGGCATTAGAAGACAGCATCCTGCTCTCACAAACAGCCCTCCCTGCCTACTTGGACAGTTACAAGACAGGCCCCAAGCTGCCACAGGCACAAAACAAGCAGCCTCTTTTCTCCAAGCTACAGCATTCCAACATTACTGGGCACCCAGACAGCCGTGTATCACAGCCAGAGGGAGAGACAAGAGCTAAAGGCTGGTAAATGAGTTTGACGAGCTCAGGGGGCAACAAATGCTGTGCAACCAGAGAATACCCAGGTATGTTGGAAGGGATGCACAATGATTACTGAATCCAACTCATGCCTCTGCAATGCACTTCTTAAAAATATGACCATGTGTCTGAAAATCACTCTCCAAGTACTTGTTGAACTCTGGCAACCTTCATGCTTGTGCACTACCCTGGGAAGCCTGCTTCATGCCCGACTTCCTATGATACAGAACCTTTCCCTTTCCCCCAACTTAACTGTCCTCTGACACAGCTCCATGATGCTCATGAAGTCCTGTTCATGGCACCAGACAGCAGAGCTGCCCTTCCTCTTACCTTTGACGTGCTGTCGGACACCACTAGGCCTCCCCTCAGTCCCCTCTTTGAAGAACAAGCCAGGAAACTTCAGTTCCTACAGACCTTATACCGTGTTTGTAGCCCTTCTTTGGACACTGCGCAATAATTGTTTCATGTCCTTTTTGGATCATTGCACTCAAAACTAAACACAGCGTTAGAGATGGGGACGGAGCAGCACAAAGCAGAGTGGGACAATCCCTTTCCATCTCTCCCTGGCAGTGAGCGCCTTGATGCACCCCATGGTACGGACAGACCTTTTGGCTGCCAGGGCACACTGCTGAATCAGAATGATCTTGCCATCAAGCAGAACCCCCAGATCACTTTTTGTGGTGCTGCTTTTAAGACACTCATCTCCCAAATCTTCTAATTTCCACGGTATTCTGGAGTCAGGTGTAGAATCAAACTCTTGTTCAGCTTCATGAAATTGGTGATGGCTGAGCCCGCTGGTTTCTCAAGAGCTCTCTCCAAGACCTCCCTAATCCTGAGTCAGTCAACTGCTTCTCCGTAGTTACTGTCATCCACAAACTTCTTATTTACGTACATATATGAGTCCTGCATCAAGATCATTCAGTAAAGCATGGACTCAAATGCCATTACCACTTGAACACTGCAGACAGGGTCAAAGGAAAACAACCACAACACTAGGAAATGAAAAGGAAGCATTGTGGGAAGACACAAACACATCATGTCATCACTGGACAAGCTCTGGCACACAAAAGCAGCTCACTGCACACAATGCTGCCATGCGCAGAGGCTCTCTCCAAGCCCTCGGGCACTCACACAGCAGCATAAAAGCCGGCCCTGCACCTCGCTCCCTCACACCCTTCTCCTGACACCTTCTCCTCTCTGCTCCTACAGGTCAGCCTGCACCCCGCTTCCTTTCTGCCACTGCCCAATCCTACCCAGCTCTCCACTCCTCCTCAGCCCCCACACTCCCCCAACCCCCTCCGCTCACCCAACACCTTCTCTTCCAGGGACCCTCCACCCCACAGCCATGTCCTGCTACGACCTCTGCCGCCCCTGCGGACCCACCCCGCTGGCTAACAGCTGCAACGAGCCCTGTGTCAGGCAGTGCCAGGACTCCCAAGTCGTCATCCAGCCTTCCACCGTGGTGGTCACCCTGCCGGGACCCATCCTCAGCTCCTTCCCCCAGAACACCGCCGTCGGATCCTCCTCATCAGCTGCCGTGGGCAGCGCCCTCAGCGCCCAGGGAGTGTCCATCTCCTCCGGCGGCTTCGGCTTCGGAGGCCTGGGCTGCTTCAACGGCGGGAGAGCCCGCTACCCCTGCTAAGGGCCTGCGCCCACACCCTGACAGCAACCACCTGCACCCTGCAAGGCAAACCACGCACTCACCACGCTCCTCTGTGTCACTGATGGCACATGGATCAGCAGCCATGGCTCCTCTGCTCATGGCACAGAACAAGCAAGCAGACCATGCTGCCTGGAGACATGAGTGCAGTAACTTTCTTCTTATTTGCACTTGAAATTGTGCTCTTTCCACTGGTGATCCCCAAGTGGATCCTTCCTTTAAGTGTGTTTCTCTCAATAAAATTCTCATGCATGCCAGCCTCCGAGTCCTCCTCTTCATTCCTATGCTTAACGCTCTTTCCACTTCGCCCAGTAGAGTGTCAGGGCTCTAGAAATGAACACCTTGGGTCCAAAAGTATCCCAAAAACTCCTGTCTCAAACATGACATCAGCAAGAGCACTGGTGGCCAGCATATAGCATTCATCTCATCACATATTATCTACACTATTATAATGAAAGCCAAATAGTACAATTGCACTGCTCAAGTCCAGTCAGGAATAGCAGGCTGTCCACAGCCAGATCCATACAGAGAATCATAGAATCACCAAGGTTGGAAAAGACCCACAGCATCATCCAGTCCAACCCATGACAACAGATCTCACCAAACCCCATCCCTCAACACACCATCCAAATGTTCCTTGAATACCTCCAGGGTCGGTGACTCCTCCACCTCCCTGGCAGCCCATTCCACTGCCTGGTCACTCTATCAGAGCAGTAGTGTTTCCTAACGTCCAACCTTGAACCTCCCCTGGTGCAGCTTGGAACAATTCCCTCTAGTCCTATCACCAATAGAGAAGAGGCCGACCCCCAGCTCACTACAACCTCCCTTCAGGTAGTTATAGACAGCAATGAGGTTCTCCTCTTCTCCTCTTCTCCCTTCTCCCTTCTCCCTTCTCCCTTCTCCCTTCTCCCTTCTCCCTTCTCCCTTCTCCCTCCCCTCCCCTCCCCTCTCCTTGCCCTTCTCCTTCCCATCCTCTTAAACCTCTCAGTGCTTCACTCAGTAGTGACCAATTATGAAGATGCCCAAGTTTCCCCAATCCTGGATCTCTAATAATTAAACCATGACCCGACCCATCCCGTTCCTTCATCCTCTCCCCATCCGTCCTGTGCTCCCCTCAGACCCCTCAGACCCCTCAGACCCCTCAGACCCCTCCCCAGCTTTGTGCTCCCATCACATTCCCCCATTGGAGCCGGCCCGGCCCTCGGCTCTCTCGGGAGCTGTCCATGGTGCTGACCGCCATCCCCATGGGGTGACCCCAGCATCTCTAGGGCTCCCTCCCAACCCCTGCCGTTCTGTGGGGCTCACTGACCCCATTAGTGACCCCATAGGACTCATTGACCCCATTAACGTCACTGACCCCATTAGTGACCCCATAGGACTCATTGACCCCATTAACGTCACTGACCCCATTATTGACCCCATAGGACTCATTAACCCCATTAACGTCACTGACCCCATTAGTGACCCCATAGGACTCACCGACCCCATTGACCCCATAGAACTCACTGACCCCACTGACCCCATAGAACTCACTGACCCCACTGACCCCACAAATCTCACTGATCCCATAGAACTCACTGACCCCATTAATGTCACTGACCCCATTAGTGACCCCATAGAACTCACTGACCCCACTGACCCCATAGAACTCACTGACCCCATTATTGACCCCATAGAACTCACTGACCCCATAAATCTCACTGACCCCATAGAACTCACTGACCCCATTGACCCCACAAATCTCACTGACCCCATAGAACTCACTGACCCCATTAATGTCACTGATCCCACTGACCCCATTGACCTCATAGACCCCATAAAGCTCAGACCCCATAGAATTCACTGGCCCTACTGACCCCACAGACCCCATAGAACTCACAGACCCCACCGACCCCATAGATCCCACTGATCCCATAGAATTCATTGGCCCCACTGACTCCACAGACCCTATAAAACTCACTGAACCCATTAATGTCACTGACCCCACTGACCCCATTAACCCCACAGAACTCACATACCCCACAGACCCCATAGAACTCACTGACCCCATAGAACTCACTGACCCCATAAATCTCACTGACCCCATAGAACTCACTGACCCCACTGACCCCACAAATCTCACTGATCCCATAAAACTCACTGACCCCATTAACGTTACTGACCCCACTGACCCCATTTACCTCATAGACCCCATAAAGCTCAGACCCCATAGAATTCACTGACCCTGCTGACCCCATTGACCCCACTGACCCTATAAACTCACTGACCCCATTGACCCCATAGATCTCATTGACCCCACAAACCCCACAGACCCCATAGAACTCACTGACCCCATTAACCCCACAGACCCCATAAAGCTCAGACCCCATAGAACTCACTGACCCCATTAACCCCACAGACCCCATAAAGCTCAGACCCCATAGAACTCACTGACCCTATTAACGTTACTGACCCCATTAACCCCATTGACCCCATAGAACTCACATACCCCACAGACCCCATAGATCTCACTGACCCCATTGACCCCATAGATCTCACTGACCCCATAGAACTCACTGACCCCATTGACCCCACAAATCTCACTGACCCCATTATTGACCCCATAGAACTCACTGACCCCATTAACGTCACTGACCCCACTGACCCCATTGACCTCATAGACCCCATAAAGCTCAGACCCCATAGAATTCACTGGCCCTACTGACCCCAATGACTCCATAGAACTCACAGACCCCACAGACCCCATAGATCTCACTGACCCTACTGACCCCATTGACCCCACTGACCCTATAAACTCACTGACCCCATTGACCCCATAGATCTCATTGACCCCACAAACCCCATTAACATCACTGACCCCATTAACCCCATAGACCCCATAAAGCTCAGACCCCATAGAACTCATTGACCCCACAGAGCCCATTAACCCCACTAACCCCACACACCCCATTGACCCTATTAACCCCATTCACCCCATAGACCCCATTGATCTCACTCAACCCACTGACCCCATAGAGCCCCACTGACCCCATAGAACCCAAAGACCCCACAGCCCCCATTGACCCCACAGACCCATTGACCCCATAGCCCCCATTAACCCCATAGACCCCCCAGCCCCACATCTCCCATCAGCCCCATAGCGGAGCCCATCTCCCCCCATCCCCCGCCCCATCCAATCCCAATCCCAATCCCAAATCCCACCCCACTGCGGCCCCACCTCCCTATGGGGCCGCCCCACATCCCTATAGGGCCGCCCCACCTCCCTATGGGGCCGCCCCACCTCCCTATGGGGCCGCTCCACCTCCCTATGGGGCCGCCCCACATCCCCTCCCCATGTGCTCCTCACCCCATAGCAGCCTCCTCTCCTCACCCTACAACCGACCCCAAAGCTCACCCTACAACTGACCCCACGCCCCATAACCAGCCCCCACCCCCAGCCAGCCCCATAGACGACCCCATAACCTCCCCGCACCCGACCCCATAACCCCATATCCCCCCTTCCCCACATCCTGACCCATAACCTCCCCCCCACCTCATAGCCGGTCCCATATCCTCCCCCCCCACCCCATAGCCAACCCTATATCCACCCCACAACCCCATAGCCGACCCTATATCCACCCCTCCACCCCACATCCCACTCCATAACCCCCATAGCCGACCCCATATCCTCCCCCCCACCCCATAGCCTACCCCATATCCTCCCCCCCCACCCCATAGCCTACCCCATATCCTCCCCCCCACCCCATAGCCTACCCCATATCCTCCCCCCCCACCCCATAGCCGGCCCCATATCCTCCCCCCCCACCCCATAGCCGACCCTATATCCTCCCCCTACCCCACATCCGACCCCATAACCTCCCCCCACCCCACATCAGACCCAATATCCCCCCCCGCCCCATAGCCCTGCCCCACATCCCTCCCCATATCCTGCCCCATATCCCGCCCCACATCCCGCCCCACATCCCGCCCCACATCCCGCCATGTCCCCCCGTGGCCGCCGGTACCGCCGCCACCCGAAGCCGCCCTATTCGTACCTGGCGCTGATCGCCCTCGTGCTGCGCTCCGCCCCACAGCAGAGGATGAGCCTCAAGCAGGTAACGGCGCCCCCTACAGGAGCCCTATAGAGCCCCAGTATGGGGTCACCCCATAGAGCCCCAGTATAGGGTCACCCCACAGGAACCCCATAGAGCCCCATTATAGGGTCACCCCATAGGAGCCCCATAGAGCCCCATTATGGGGTCACCCCATAGGAGCCCATTATAGGGTCACCACATAGAGCCCCATTATAGGATCCCCATAAGAGCCCATTATAGGGTCACCCCATAGGAGCCCATTGTAGGGTCATCCCATAGGACCCCATTATAGGATCCCCCCATAGGAGCCCATTATAGGATCACCCGATAGGAGCCCATTATAGGGTCACCCCATAGAGCCCCATTATAGGGTCACCCCATAGGAGCCCATTATATGGGTCACCCCATAGGAGCCTATTATAGGAGCCCCCCATAGGAGCCCGTTATAGGGTCACCCCATAGGAGCCCATTATAGGGTCACCCCATAGAGACCCATTATAGGATCACCCCATAGGAGCCCATTATAGGATCACCCCATAGGAGCCCATTATAAGATCCCCCATAGGAGCCCATTATAGGATCCCCATAGGAGCCCATTATAGGATCACCCCATAGGAGCCCATTATAGGGTCGCCCCATAGGAGCCCATTGTAGGGTCACCCCATAGAGCCCCATAGGAGCCCATTAGAGCCCCATTATAGGATCCCCATAGGAGCCCATTATAGGATCCGCCCATAGGAGCCCATTATAGGGTCACCCCATAGGAGCCCCTTATAGGATCACCCCATAAGACCCCATACCTTCCCCCACCCCATAGGACCCCATTCCTGCCCCCCATAGGACCCCAGTACTGACCCCTCCCATAGAGCCCCTATAGGACCCCATTACTGCCCCCCATAATACCCCACTACTACCCCCCACATAGAGCCCCCATAGGACCCCATTCCTTCCCCCACCCCATACGACCCCATTCCTGCCCCATAGGACCCCATTCCTGCCCCCATAGAGCCCCATATGCCCCCATTCCTTCCCCTGCCCTATAGGATCCCCCCATCTCCCCCTATAGGGCGCTGTGGGGTGGGGGATGGGCAGCGGCGCCGCCTGTCTGCCGGCTGGGACCCCCCGGGGGGTGGGGGAGGGGATCAATGGGGCAGAGGGGAAATGGGGGGAGGGGAGGCACATGGCCCCATAGAGGCCCTATAGTGTCCCTATGGAGTCCCTATACTGGCCCCAGAGTGTCCCCAATGGCCCCATGGCCCCATAATGGCCTTATATGGCCCCATGGCCCCATAGAATCCCAATAGTGGCCCCATAGTGCCCCCATAGAGTCCCTATGGAGTCCCCATTGGCCCCATTATAGGATTTCCTATGGTGTCCCTATAATGGCCCCAGAGTGTTCCCAATGACCCCATGGCCCCATTATATGGCCTATATGGCCCTATGTGGCCCCATAGAATCCCATATGGCCCTATATGGCCCCATAGAATCCCAATAGTGGCCCCAAATGGCCTCATGGCTCCCTAGTGTTCCTCTAGAGTCCCGTTTGGCCCTATACGGCCCTATATGGCCCCATAGAATCCCAATAGTGGCCCCAAATGGCCTCATGGCCCCGTAGTGTCCCCATAAAGTCCCATATGGCCCTATATGGCCCCATATGGCCCCATAGAATCCCAATAGTGACCCCAAATGGCCTCATGGCCCCATAGTGTCCCCATAGAATCCCATATGGCCCTATACGGCCCCATAGAATCCCAATAGTGACCCCAAATGGCCTCATGGCCCCGTAGTGTCCCCATAGAGTCCCATATGGCCCTATATGGCCCCATATGGCCCCATAGAATCCCAATAGTGACCCCAAATGGCCTCATGGCCCCGTAGTGTCCCCATAGAGTCCCATATGGCCCTATATGGCCCCATATGGCCCCATAGAATCCCAATAGTGGCCCCAAATGGCCTCATGGCCCCGTAGTGTCCCCATAGAGTCCCATATGGCCCTATATGGCCCTATATGGCCCCATATGGCTTCATAGTGTCCCCATAGTGGTCCCATATCCCCAAGTGGCCCCAAATGGCTCTATATGGCCCTATATGGCCCCATTTCCCCATACAGTACCCATAGTGTCTCTACAGTGTCCGCATATGGCCCCATATGGCCCTATATGGTCCCATTTCCCCATACAGCCCCATAACATCCACATATGGTCCTATACGGCCCCATAATCCCAGAGAAATCCCCATAGTGTACCTGAATGGCCATATATTCTCGTATGGCCCAATAGCATCCCCATAGTGTCCCTATATCCCAATATGGCCACATAGAATCCCAATAGCGTCCCCATATGGCCCCATAGCGTCCCCATATGGCCCCATAGTGTCCCTGTAGTGTCCTCATATCCTCATATAACCGAACAACCCTATACAACCCCATTCAAACCAATGGACCCCATATTACCCCGTATAGACCCGTAGAACCCCATACAACTCCATATAATCCCATATAACCCCATAAACCTCATATAACACCATAGTAACCCCCATATCCCCCCATACAAACCCATACAACCCCATATAACCCCATATAACCCCATAAACCTCATATAACACCATAGTAACCCCCATATCCCCCCATACAAACCCATACAACCCCATATAACCCTAAACAACCCCATATAACCCCATACAACCGCATACAACTCCATATAACCCCATATAATCCCCTATAACCCTCCCCTTGAACTCATATAACCTCATATTCCCCCATAGAACCCCATATCCCCCCATAGAACCCCGTACAACCCCATATCCTTCCATATCCCTCCATACACCTCATATAACCCCATACAACCCCATATAACCCCATACAACCGCATACAACTCCATATAACCCCATATAATCCCCTATAACCCTCCCCTTGAACTCATATAACCTCATATTCCCCCATAGAACCCCATATCCCCCCATAGAACCCCGTACAACCCCATATCCTTCCATATCCCTCCATACACCTCATATAACCCCATACAACCCCATATAACCCCATACAACCCCATAAAACTTCATATAACCCCATGTAACCCCATATAATCCCCTATAACCCTCCCCTTAACCCCATATAACCCCATACAACCCCATATAACCCCATACAACCCCATAGAATCCCATATCCCCCCATAGAATCCCATATCCCCCCATAGTACCCCATACAACACCATATAACCCCATAGAACCCCATAGATCCCATATAGCCCCATAGAACCCCATACAACACCATATAACCCCATAGAACCCCATAGATCCCATATAGCCCCATAGAACCCCATACAGCCCCATATAACCCCATATAACCCCATACAACCCCATATCCCCCCATAGAACCCCATACAAACCCATACAAACCCATATAACCCCATACAACCCCATATCCACCCATAGAACCCCATACAACCCCATTCACCCCATACGACCCAGTAGTAACCCCTTAGTAGCCCCATATCCCCCCATACAACCCCATATAACCCCATACAAACTCATACAATCCCATTCAACTCTATAGTAACTCCATACGACCCTATACACCCCATAGAACCCCATACAACCCCCATACAACCCCATACAACCCCGTATAACCCCATACAACCCCATACAACCCCATACAACCCCATACGACCCCATACAACCCCATATCCCCCATAGAACCCATAGAAACCCATACAACCCCATACAACCTCATACAACCCCATATCCCCCATAGAACCCCATAGAACCCCATATAACCCCATATAACTCCATACAACCCCATATGTCCCCATATCCCCCCATATCCCCCCATACAACCCCATATAACCCCATACAACCCCATATAACCCCATACACCCCATAGAACCCCATACTACCCCATACAACCCCAAAGAACCCCATAGAACCCCATACAACCCCATATTACCCCATACAACCCCATACAACCCCATATCCCCCCATATAACCCCATATAAACCCATACATCCCATATAACCCCATATAACCCCATACAACACCATACAACCCACACAACCCCATACAACCCCATATAACCCCATATCCTGCCATATAACCCCATAGAATCCCATAGAACCCCATATCCCCCCATATAACCCCATACAACCCCATACAACCCCATACAACCCCCATAGAACCCCATACAACCCCTTATCCCCCCATAGAACCCTATTTACCCCCATAGAACCCCATATCCCCCCATAGAACCCCATACAACTCCATAGAACCCCATATTACCCCATACAACCCCATACAACCCCATACAACCCCATACAACCCCATAGAACCCCATATAAGCCCATACAACCCGATATTACCCCATACAACCCCATACAACCCCATATTACCCCATACAACCCCATATAAGCCCATACAACCCGATATTACCCCATACAACCCCATACAACCCCAAACAACCCCATAGAACCCCATATCCCCCCATAGAACCCCATATCCCCTCATATCCCCTTCATAGAACCCCATATCCCCCCATAGAATCCCATATAACCCCATACAACCCCATATAACCCCATACAACCCCATACATCCCCATTCAACCCCATATCCCCCCATAGAACCCCATACAATCCCATACAACCTCATAGTAACCCCATATGACCCTATACACCCCATAGAACCCCATAGGACCCCATAGGGCCCCATAGACCTCTATATAACCTCATACAACCCCATACAACCCCATACAACCCCATACAACCCCATATAACCCCATACAACGCCATACAACCCCATACAACCCCATATAACCCCATACAACACCATACAACCCCATACAACCCCATACAACCCCATATCCCTCCATAGAACCCCATACAACCCCATATCCTTCCATATCCCCCCATACAACCCCATATAACCCCATACGACCCCATATCCCCCCATAGAACCCCATACACCCCATACAACCCCATAGAACCCCATAGAACCCCATTCAACCCCATATCCCCCCATAGAACCCCATAGAACCCCATGGAACCCCATAGAACCCCATATAACCCCATAGAACCCCATATGCCCCCAACCAACCCCATACAACCCCATGTAACCCCATAACCCCCCCGACCAATCAGATCACTGTTGCCGTGGGCCGGCTGTCCCCGCTGTTCTGCGGCCCCTATCAGGGCTGGAAGGACTCGATCCGCCACAACCTGTCGGCCAATCAGTGCTTCTATAAGGTCAGCAATAGGGGATACAGGGAATAGGGGGACTATAGGGAATATGGGGACTATAGGGAATATGGGGACTTATAGGGGCTATGGGGCCCAATAGGGAATAGGGGGCCTTATAGGGACTATGGGGAATATGGAGACTATAGGGAATATGGGGCCTATGGGGAATATGGGGCCTTATAGGGACTATGGGGACTATGGGGTCTAGAGGGACTATGGGGACTTATAGGGGCTATGGGGAATATGGGGTCTATGGGGACTTATAGGGGCTATGGGGAATATGGGGTCTATGGGGAATACGGGGCCTTATAGGGACTATGGGGTCCTATGGGGACTGTGGGGACTTATAGGGAATATGGGGACTTATAGGGACTATGGGGCCTTATAGGCACTATGGGGCCTGTGGGGACTATGGGGACTTATAGGGGCTATGGGGAATATGGGGTCTATGGGGACTTATAGGGGCTATGGGGAATATGGGGTCTATGGGGAATACGGGGCCTAATAGGGACTATGGGGCCTATGGGGACTATGGGTAATATAGGGACTATGGGGACTTATAGGGACAATGGGGCCTTATAGGCACTATGGGGCCTGTGGGGACTATGGGGACTTATAGGGCTATGGGGTCTATGGGGAATATGGGGACTATAGGGAATATGAGGACTTATAGGGACTATGGGGAACTATAGGGTCTATGGGGCCTATGGGGAATATGGGGACTATGGGGACTATGGGGCCTAATAGGGACTATGGGATCTATAGGGACTATGGGGCCTTATAGGGACTATGAGGCCTAATAGGGACTATGAGGCCTACGGGGAATATGGGGTCTATGGGGAATATAGGACCTATGGGGAATATGGGGCCTATAGGGACTATGGGACCTATAGGGAATATGGGGCCTAGTACGGACTATGAGGCCTATGGGGAATATGGGGCCTATAGGGAATGTGGGGCCTTATAGGGACTATGGGGCCTATGGGGAATATGGGGTCTTATAGGGACTATGGGGACTTATCAGGGCTATGGGGCCCTATAGGGTCTATGGGGCCTAGAGGGACTACGGGGCCTTATAGGGACTATGGGGCCTAATAGGGACTATGAGGCCTATGGGGAATATGGGGTCTATGGGGAATATAGGGCCTATGGGGAATATGGGGCCTTATAGGGACTATGGGGTCCTATGGGGACTGTGGGGACTTATAGGGAATATGGGGCCTATAGGGACTACAGGGACTATGGGTAATATAGGGACTATGGGGCCTATGGGGAATATGGGGCCTTATAGGGACTATAGGGCCCTATAGGGAATATGGGGACTTATAGGGTTTATAGGGCCAAGGGGGGGACTTACAGGGGCTATGGGGCCTAGAGGGAATATGGGGCCTATAGGGAATATGGGGCCTAGAGGGAATATGGGGCCTATAGGGAATATGGGGCCTATAGGGACTATGAGGACTTATAGGGACTATGGGGCCTATAGGGAATATGGGACCCTATAGGGAATATGGGGCCTATGGGGACTATAGAGACTATGGGGTCTATAGGGACTATGGGGCCTTATAGGGACTATGGGGACTATGGGTAATATAGGGACTATGGGGCCTATAGGGACTATGGGGTTCTATAGGGAATATGGGGACTATAGGGACTATGGGGTCTTATAGGGACTATGAGGCCTGTGGGGACTATGGGGACTTATAGGGGCTCTGGGGTCTATGGGGAATATGGTGTCTATAGGGACTATCGGTCCTAATAGGGCTTATAGGGCCAAGGGGGGGACTTATAGGGGCTATGGGGCCTATAGGGAATATGGGGCCTAGAGGGAATATGCGGCTTATAGGGACTATGGGGACTTAGAGGGACTACGGGGTCTATGGGGAATATGGGGCCTAGAGGGATTATGGGGACTATGGGTCTATGGGGTCTAGATGGACTATGGGGCCTATAGGGACTATGAGGACTTATAGGGACTATGGGGAACTATAGGGTCTATGGGGCCTATGGGGAATATGGGGTCTATGGGGAATATGGGGCCTATGGGGACTATGGGGCCTATAGGGAATATGGGGCCTATAGGGAATATGGGGCCTAGTAGGGACTATGAGGCCTATGGGGAATATGGGGTCTATAGGGAATGTGGGGCCTTATAGGGACTATGGGGACTTATAGGGGCTATGGGGACTATGGGGACTATAGGGAATATGGGGCCCTATAGGGACTATGGGACCTATGGGGACTTATAGGGACTATGGGGACTATAGGGAATATGGGGCCCTATGGGGAATATGGGGTCTATGGGGAATATGGTGTCTATAGGGACTATCAGTCCTAATAGGGCTTATAGGGCCAAGGGGGGAACTTATAGGGGCTATGGGGCCTATAGGGAATATGGGGAATGTGGGGCCTAGAGGGAATATAGGGCCTAATAGGGACTATGGGGAATATGGGGACTATGGGGCCTATAGGGACTATGGGGACATATAGGAACTATGGGGAATTATAGGGACTATGGGGCCTAGAGGGAATATGGGGACTTATAGGGTCTATGGGGAATATGGGGTCTATGGGGAATATGGGGCCTAATAGGGACTATGGGGCCTATGGGGAATATGGGGCCTTATAGGGACTATGGGGTCCTATGGGGACTGTGGGGACTTATAGGGAATATGGGGCCTATAGGGACTACGGGGACTATGGGGAATATAGGGACTATGAGGCCTATTGGGAATATGGGGCCTAGTGGAACTATGGGGTCATGTGGGGGGGTTATAGGGCCAGGGGGTGTCCTTATAGGGTCAGTGGGTGTTTATAGGGCCAAGGAGGCGTTATAGGGCCAAGGGGAATCCTTATAGGGCCAAGGGGAGGTTATAGGGCCCTATAGGGACTATGGGGACTTATAGGGCTTATAGGGTCAAGGGGTTCTTAAAGGATCAAGGAGAGTCCGTATAGGGTCAAGGGGAGGTTATAGGGCCAAGTGGGGATTTATAGGGGCAAGGGGGGGCCTATAGGGCCAAGGTGAGTCCTTATAGGGCCAAGGGGTTCTTATAGGGCCAAGGGATCTTATAGGGCCAAGGGGAGGTTATAGGGCCAATGGGAGGCTTATATGTCCAAGGGGGGGTTCTAGGGCCAAGGGGGGGACTATAGGGCCAAGGTGAGTCCTTATAGGGCCAAGGGGGGGTTATAGGGTTAAGGGGGGCTTATAGGGCCAAGGGGTGGTTATAGGGCCAATAGGAGTCCTTATAGGGCCAAGGGGTTCTTATAGGGTCAAGGAGAATCCTTATAGGGTCAAGGGTGGGTTGTAGGGCCAAGGTTGGGCTTATAGGGACAGTGGGAGTCCTTATAGGGCCAAGGGCGTGTTATAGGGCCAATGGGCTGTTATAGGGCCAAGGGGAGATTATAGTGCCAAGGTGAGTCCTTATAGGGCCAACGGGAGGGTTATAGGGCCAAGGGGGGGCTATAGGGCGAAGGGGGAGTTATAAGGCCAAGGGGAGGCTATAGGGCCAATGCGAGTTCTTATAGGGCCAAAGGGGGGGTTATAGGTCCAAGAGGGGGCATATAGGGCCAATGGGAGTTCTTATAGGGACAATGGGAGTTCTTATAGGGCCAGAGGGGGCTTATAGGGCCAAGTGGGGATTTATAGGGCCAAAGGTGGGGATATAGGGCTAAGGGGCAGTTATAGGGCCAAGGGGAGTCCCATATAGGGTCCCATATGGGGGCAGCTCTCATAAGGGGCTGTTCCCATGGGGGGGGGGGGGGGGGGGGCACTTATAGGGGGGTTTCACAGAGGGGGGGGAGTCCCATATAAGGGCAGCTCTGATATGGTGGGGGTCTCATATGGGGGGGGAATCCCATATAGGGTCCCATATGGGGGCAGCTCTTATATGAGGGGGGGAAGGGGGTCCCATATGTGGGGGGTATTGGGGGCCGGGGAAGGGGGTCCCATATGATGGGGGGGAAATGGGTCCCATATATGGGGAGGGGGTTCCCTTATGGGGGGGGGTGAGGTGGGAGGGATGTCCCATAAGTGGGTTGGAGGGTGTGGGGGAGCTGTATATGGGTGGGGAGGGGGAGGGAGGGGTCCCATATGTGTGGGGGGGTGATCCCATATTGGGGGAGGGGGTCCCATATAGGGTTGGGAGGGTGGTCCTATATGGGAGATGGGGGGAGGAAGAAGGGGGGTCCCATATGTGGGGGGTGGGTACCTTATGGGGGGGGGGGGGGAGTCCTATATGGGAGATGGGGGGGGAAGGGGGGTCCCATAAGGGGGGGTGAGGGGTCCCATATATGGGAGGGTGAGGAGCAGAGGGGGAGGAGGGGGGTCCCATATGGGGGGGTGGATCCAATATTGGGGGAGGGGGTCCCATATGGGGTGGGGGGTGGGGGTCCTATATGGGAGATGGGGGGAGGAGAGGAAGGGGGGTCTCATATGTGGGGGGTGTGAGGGGGGTGGGGGGTGGGGGGTTCCATACTGGGTGGGTCCCATATGTGTGGGGGGATCCTATATGAGAGATGGGGGGGTTATGGGGCAAGGGAAGGGGTGTGGGGGGGGAGGGGGTCCCATATGGGGGAGGTGTGGGTGGGGTCTCCCTTCCCCCCCACCCATTGCTTATAATGGGGGGGGGGGTCCCTACTCTATATACTCTATATACTCCATATACTCCATATACTCCATATACCCTATATACCCCATATACCCCATATACCCCATATACCCCATATACCCCATATACTACATATACCCCATATACTCCATATACCCCATATACCCCATATACCCCATATACCCCATATACCCCATATACCCCATATACTCCATATACCCCATATTCTCCATATACCCCATATACCCCATATACCCCATATACCCCATATACCCCATATACCCCATATACCCCATATACTCCATATACCCCATATACCCCATATACCCCATATACTCCATATACTCCATATACTCCATATACTCCATATACCCCATATACCCCATATACCCCATATACTCCATATACCCCATATACCCCATATACCCCATATACTCCATATACCCCATATTCTTCATATACCCCATATACCCCATATACTCCATATACCCCATATTCTTCATATTCTTCATATACCCCATATACCCCATATACTCCATATACTCCATATACTCCATATACCCCATATACTCCATATACTCCATATACCCCATATACTCTATACACTCTATATTCCCTATACACTCTATATACCCTATACACTCTATATACCCTATATACCCTATATACCCCATATACCCCATATACCCCATATACTCCATATACCCCATATACCCCATATACCCCATATACCCCATATACTCCATATACCCCATATACTCCATATACCCCATATACTCCATATACTCCATATACCCCATATACCCCATATACCCCATATACCCCATATACTCCATATACCCCATATACCCCATATACCCCATATACCCCATATACTCCATATACCCCATATTCTCCATATACCCCATATACCCCATATACTCCATATACCCCATATACCCCATATACCCCATATACCCCATATACTCCATATACCCCATATTCTCCATATACCCCATATACCCCATATACCCCATATACCCCATATACCCCATATACTCCATATACTCCATATACCCCATATACTCCATATACTCCATATACCCCATATACTCTATACACTCTATATTCCCTATACACTCTATATACCCTATACACTCTATATACCCTATATACCCTATATACCCCATATACTCCATATACTCCATATACCCCATATACCCCATATACCCCATATACCCCATATTCTCCATATACCCCATATACCCCATATACCCCATATACCCCATATACTCCATATACCCCATATACCCCATATACCCCATATACCCCATATACTCCATATACCCCATATACTCCATATACTCCATATACCCCATATACCCCATATACCCCATATACCCCATATACCCCATATACTCCATATACCCCATATTCTCCATATACCCCATATACCCCATATACCCCATATACCCCATATACCCCATATACTCCATATACTCCATATACTCCATATACCCCATATACTCCATATACTCCATATACCCCATATACTCCATATACTCCATATACCCCATATACTCTATACACTCTATATTCCCTATACACTCTATATACCCTATACACTCTATATACCCTATATACCCTATATACCCTATATACCCCATATACTCCATATACCCCATATACCCCATATACCCCATATACTCCATATACCCCATATTCTCCATATACCCCATATTCCCCATATACCCCATATACCCCATATACCCCATATACTCCATATACCCCATATACCCCATATACCCCATATACTCCATATACCCCATATACCCCATATACCCCATATACTCCATATACTCCATATACTCCATATACCCCATATACTCTATACACTCTATATACCCTATACACTCTATATACCCTATATACCCTATATACCCTATATACCCTATATACCCCATATACCCCATATACCCCATATACTCCATATACCCCATATACCCCATATACCCCATATACTCCATATACCCCATATACTCCATATACTCCATATACCCCATATACCCCATATACCCCATATACTCCATATACCCCATATACCCCATATACTCCATATACCCCATATACCCCATATACCCCATATACCCCATATACCCCATATACCCCATATACTCCATATACCCCATATTCTCCATATACCCCATATACCCCATATACCCCATATACCCCATATACTCCATATACCCCATATACCCCATATACTCCATATACTCCATATACTCCATATACCCCATATACTCCATATACCCCATATACTCTATACACTCTATATTCCCTATACACTCTATATACCCTATACACTCTATATACCCCATATACCCCATATACTCCATATACCCCATATACCCCATATACCCCATATACCCTATACACCCTATATACCCTATATACCCTATACACTCTCTATCCCCCCCCAGGTGCTGAAGGACCCCCGTAAGCCGGCAGCTAAAGGCAACCTATGGGCCGTGGATGTGGGGCGCATCCCCCCCTCTGCTTTAAGGCTCCAGAATACGGCCGTAGCCCGGGGGGGGGGCGGAGCTTTCCCACGTGATCTCCTCCCCCTCCTTAGAGATACGGGGGGGGGCAACGACGACGACGACCCCCCCCCCAATGAGGACCCCCCCCCTGACTTACAGCTCAGTGCTGTGTTAAGCAATGGGGGGAGGGAGGGGGACAGACCCCCAGTGGGGACCAGCATAACGGGGGCTGGCCCTTTAAGGACCCCCCCATTGGAGACCCCCCCAATGGAGACCCCTTTAGAGACCCCCATTCTGGGGACCCCCTCTTTAGGAACCCCCCCATTGGGGACCCCCATGATGGGGACCCCCCCATTGAAGACCCCCATTATGGGGACCCCCCCATTAGGGACCCCCATTATAGGAACCCCCCTATTAGGGACCCCCCCATTGGAGACCCCTTTAGGGACCCCCATTATGGGAACCCCCTCTTTAGGGACCCCCCCATTGGGGACCCCCCCATTGAAGACCCCCATTATGGGGACCCCCCCCTTAGGGACCCCCCCACTGGAGAACCCTTTAAAGACCTCCATAATGGGGACCCCCCCTTTAGAGACCCCCCTATTGGGGGCTGCCCCTTTAAAGACCCCCATAATGGATCCCCCCCCTTTAAAGCCCCCTCCCCATTTAACCCCCCCACCCGTTTTAAGCCCCCCCCCCTTTTCCATCGCTTCCATCCTCCGCCATTACCCAGAGGAGGGGGGAGGGGGTGGTCCCAAAACCCCCCCATTAAATCCCCCCCCCCAATTAAATCCCCCCCCCGCCCCTTTAAGAGCCCCCCCCCCCCCATTCCAAGCCCCCCCCCCACTTTGGGCTCAGCTCCCCACCTCCTACAGCCGTTCCATTGCCCCTAATACAGTCGCCCCCCCCCCCGGGACGCCCCCCCCCCATTTTACCTTGTTACCATGGCAATTCCTCCTTCCCCCTCCCCCCCCCCTCCTAAAACCCCCCCAACCCGGAAGTGAGAGTGAATATGGGTTGGGGGGGGGGGTCCCGTCGTTGCCCCCCCCCCCCAATAAGAGCATCATTGATGTGTGGTTAAGTCACCCCAGGGATACAATGAGACCCCCCCCCTTATAATGGGACCCCCCCATAATGAGACTCCCCCCATAATTGGACCCCCCCCTTATAATAGGGATCCAATGGGACCCCCCCCATAATGAGGACCCCACCCCTTATAATGGGACCCCAATGGGAACCCCCCTATTAATGAGACCCCCCCCATAATGACCCCCCCCCCTTATAATAGGGACCCCAATGGGACCCCCCCATAATGAGACCCCCCCATAATGACCCCCCCTTATAATAGAGACCCCATTGGAACCCCCCCCATAATGAGACCCCCCCCTTATAATGGGACCCCAATGGGACCCCCCCATAATGAGACCCCCCCTTATAATACAGACCCCAATGAGACCCCCCCCTTATAATTGGACCCCCCCCATAATGACCCCCCCCTTATAATAGAGACCCCAATGAGACCCCTTCCCATAATGAGACCCGCCCCTTATAATAGGGACCCCAATAGGACCCCCCCCCCTTTATAATGGGGACCTCAATGGGACCCCCCCCATAATGAGAACCCCCATAATAACCCCCCCTTATAATAGAGACCCCATTGGGACCCCCCCATAATGAGACCCCCCTTATAATGGGGACCCCAATGGGACTCCCCCCATAATGAGACCCCCCCCATATTGACTCCCCCCTTATAAAGGGGACCCCAATGGGACCCCCCCCCGACATTATGGACCCCCCACCCCAATAGGGTCACCCCAATAAACGACCCCAATATGGACCCCCTTATCCCAATGGGGTCACCCCAATATGGGACCCCGATATGGACCCCCCCAACCCAATTTAGACCCCCCCCCACCCTAATGGGGTCACCCTATATCCAACCCTAATTTGGACCCCCCAATCCCAATGGGGTCACCCCTATATCAGACCCCAATATGGACCCCCCACCTCAATATGGCCACCCCATATGTGACCCCAATATGGACCTCCACCCCAATATCAGACCCCAATACGGAACCTCCCACCCCAATATGGGACCCCAATGGGGTCACCCCTATATCAGATCCCAATGTGGATCCCCCCATCCCAATATGGACCCCCCACCCCAATAGGGTCACCTCAATACCTGACCCCAATATGGAACCCACCATCCCAATGGGGTCACCCCAATATGGGACCCCAATAAGGACCCCCCAACCCCAACACGGACCCCGCTACCCCAATGGGGTCACCCAAATATGGACCCCAATATGGACCCCCCCACCCCAATATGGGACCCCTCACCTTAATATGGACCCCCCAATCCCAATAGGATCACCCCAATATCAGAGCCTAATATGGACTCCCCTCTCAATGGGGTCACCCCATATCCAACCCCAATATGGACCCCCCCATCCCAATGGGGTCACCCCAATATGGGACCCCCCCCACCCCAATATGGACCCCCCCACCCCAATATCAGACCCCAAATATGGACCCCCTACCCTAATATGGACCCCCCACCCCAATAGGGTCACTCCATTATGAGACCCCAATACGGACCCCCTGCCCCCCACAGACCCCAATATGAGCCCCCCCCACCCCTATGGGGTCAGCCCAATATGGACCCCAATAAGGACCCCCCCACACCAATATGGACCCCCATAACCTAATGGGGCCACCCCAAATCTGACCCTAATATGGACCCCCACTACCCCAATGGGGTCACCCCAATATGGACCCCAATATGAACCCCCCCAACCCTAATGTGTGACCCCAATATCCAACCCCAATATGGACCCCCCTACCCCAATATCCAACCCCAATATGGACCCCCCCACCCCAATAAGGACTCCCCAACCCTAATGTGTGACCCCAATATGGACCCCAACCCCTATGGGATCGCCCCTATATTCAAACTCAGTATGGACCCCCCAACCCAATGGGGTCACCCCAATATGGGACCCCAATATGGACCCCCCGATCCCAATAGGGTCACCCCAATATCCAACCCTAATATAGACTCCCCCACCCCAATGGGGTCACCCCAATACGTGACCCCAATAAGGACCCCAACCCCTATATTCAACCTCAGTATGGACCCCCCAACCCCAATGGGGTCACCCCAATACCTGACCCCAATATGGACCCCCAACCCCAATGGGATCAACCCTATATGGACCCCCCACCCCAATATCTGACCCCAATATGGACCCCCCCACCCCAACCCCATTATGGCTGTGATGACCCCAGTGTCAACACTGAGACAATAAAGTGTGGGCAACAATGGGGTCTGTGGGGTCAATGGGCTCTATGGGGTCAATGGGGTCTGTGGGGTCAATGGATTCTATGGGGTTAATGGGCTCTATGGGGTCAATGAGGTCTGTGGGGTCAATGGGCTCTATGGGGTCAATGGGGTCTGTGGGGTCAATGAGGTCTGTGGGGTCAATGGGCTCTATGGGGTTAATGGGCTCTATGGGGTCAATGAGGTCTGTGGGGTCAATGGATTCTATGGGGTTAATGGACTCTATGGGGTCAATGGGGTCTGTGGGGTCAATGAGGTCTGTGGGGTCAATGGATTCTATGGGGTTAATGGACTCTATGGGGTCAATGGGGTCTGTGGGGTCAATGAGGTCTGTGGGGTCAATGGATTCTATGGGGTTAATGGGCTCTATGGGGTCAATGGGGTCAATGAGGTCTGTGGGGTCAATGGATTCTATGGGGTTAATGGGCTCTATGGGGTCAGTGGGGTCTATGGGGGCTGTGGGTTTCAATGGGGTCTGTGGGGTTAATGGGCTCTATGGGGTCTGTGGGGTCAATGGGGTCAATGGATTCTATGGGGTTAATGGGCTCTATGGGGTCAATGGGGTCTGTGGGGTCAGTGGGTTCTATGGGGCTGATGGGGTCAATGGGGCCTATGGGTTTCAATAGGGTCTATGGGGTTAATGAGCTCTATGGGGCCAACAGGGTCAATGGGGGCTGTGGGGTCTATGGGGCTCAATAGGGCTCAATGGGGGCTGTGGGGTCAATGGGATCTATGGGGTCAATGGGGTCTATGGGATCAAGGGGGCTCTTTGGGGTTAATGGGGCCTGTGGGGTCTATGGGGCCTATGGGGGCTGTGGGGTCTATGGGATCATTGGGGACAATGGGGTCTATGGGGTCAGTGGGGTCTGTGGTATCAATGGGCCAGTGGGGTCCATGGGACTCACTGGGGGCAACGGGGCTCAATGGGGATCAATGGGGTCAATGGGTCTCAATGGGGCCTCAATGGGGCTTAATGGGGTCAGTGGGGCTCAATGGGGTCAATGGGGCTCAATGGGGTCAATGGGGATCAATGGGGCTCAATGGGGCTCAATGGGGTCAATGGGGCTCAATGGGGTCAATGGGGATCAATGGGGGTCAATGGGGATCAATGGGGTCAATGGGGCTCAGTGGGGTCAATGGGGATCAGTGGGGGTCAATGGGGATCAATGGGGTCAATGGGGGTCAATGGGGGTCAATGGGGCTTAATGGGGATCAATGGGGTCAGTGGGGCTCAATGGGGATCAATGGGGGCAATGGGGCACAATTCCAACCACCTTCCACCCACCCTATAACGCTATGGGGTTCCTTCCCACCCTATAACTCTATGGGGTTCCTTCCCACCCTATAACGCTATGGGGTTCCACCCACCCACCCTATAACGCTATGGGGTTCCACCCACCCACCCTATAACGCTATGGGGTTCCTCCCACCCACCCTATAACGCTATGGGGTTCCTCCCACCCACCCTATAACGCTATGGGGTTCCACCCACCCACCCTATAACGCTATGGGGTTCCTCCCACCCACCCTATAACGCTATGGGGTTCCACCCACCCACCCTATAACGCTATGGGGTTCCTTCCCACCCTATAACGCTATGGGGTTCCACCCACCCTATAACGCTATGGGGTTCCACCCACCCACCCTATAACGCTATGGGGTTCCTTCCCACCCTATAACGCTATGGGGTTCCTCCCACCCACCCTATAACGCTATGGGGTTCCTTCCCACCCTATAACGCTATGGGGTTCCACCCACCCACCCTATAACGCTATGGGGTTCCTCCCACCCACCCTATAACGCTATGGGGTTCCTTCCCACCCTATAACGCTATGGGGTTCCACCCACCCACCCTATAACGCTATGGGGTTCCTTCCCACCCTATAACGCTATGGGGTTCCACCCACCCACCCTATAATGCTATGGGGTTCCACCCACCCACCCTATAACGCTATGGGGTTCCTTCCCACCCTATAACGCTATGGGGTTCCACCCACCCACCATATAACGCTATGGGGTTCCACCCACCCACCCTATAACGCTATGGGGTTCCCCCATTGCCCACCAGGTGTCCTCTGCCCCACATCCTCAATGGCGGCCATGTTTTATCTCCACCCTCCCATTCAAAACTACAACTCCCATCACCCCCCGCTCTCTACGCGCCGTGTGCATACATAGGGGGCGTGGCTAAATGTAAGCCCCGCCCCTCAGCTCGCACCCTATTGGCTGCGCCCCCGTTGTCGCTGGTGACGGCGGGACGCGGCGGGGCCGCCGGGCTCAGTCAGCGGCGGGCGGTGGGGGGGAGCGGAGCGGGGGGATGTATCGCTTCGCTCCGGGTTTTATTTTATTTATTTCGCGTTTTTTTTAAGCTTTTTTTCCATTTTCGGGTCGGAGGGAGGGGATAAGGTTCGGTTCGGATGGGGGGGACCGATGGATTAAGCCCCCCCGGGGCCAACGGCACCGTGGAGCGGTAGGGCCGGAGGGAAGATGGCGGAGAGGTGAGTGGGGGGGGGGGGCTAAGGACTATATGGGGATGGGACCCCCCCATTATATACCATAGACCCCCATTATACAGCATAGATCCCCATTATATACCATAGGCCCCCATTATACAGCATAGACCCCCATTATATACCATAGACCCCCCATTATACAGCATAGACCCCCATTTTATATCATAGGCCCCCCCCATTATATACCATAGACCCCCCCCATTATATACCATAGACCCCCCTCATTATATACCATGCCCCCCCTTATATACCATAGACCCCCATTATATACCATAGACCCCCCCATTATATACCATAGACCCCCCCATTATATACCATAGACCCCCCCATTATATACCATAGACCCCCATTATACAGCATAGATCCCCATTATATACCATAGACCCCCCCATTATACAGCATAGACCCCCATTATATACCATAGACCCCCATTATACAGCATTGACCCCCTCATTATACAGCATAGACCCCTAATATACAGCATAGACCCCTAATATACAGCATAGACCCCATTATACATCATAGACCCCTTTATACATCATAGACCCCCATTATATACCATCGACCTCCATTATATACCATAGACCCCCATTATATACCATAGACCCCCATTATATACCATAGACCCCCATTATACAGCATAGACCCCCCATTATATAGACCCCCCTTTATACAACATAGACCCCCCCATTATATAGACACCCCCTTTATACAGCATAGACCACCCCATTACATAGACCCCCTCATTATATAGCATAGACCCCCATTATACACCATAGACCCCCCCATTATACAACATAGACCCCCCCCTTTAAGTCTATTGGGGGGGTGGGGGTCAGACCTCCTCCCTATAGGGTCCCCCTATGTTGAATATAGGGGTAGCCCCCCCCCACCTTAATATATACCTTCCCCTTTTAATATATACCCCCCCCTTTAATACATACCCCCCCACCTTTATTACATACCCCCCCCTTTAACATATACCCCCCCCTTTAACATATACCCCCCCCTTTAACATATACCCCCCCCTTTAACATATACCCCCCCCTTTAACATATACCCCCCCCTTTAACATATACCCCCCCTTTAACATATACCCCCTCCCCTTTAACATATACCCCCTCCCCTTTAATATATACCCCCCCCTTTAATATATACCCCCCCCCCCTTAATATCTGCCCCCCCCCATCAGGCTGCAGATCCTTTTAATTCTCCCATTTTCGGCCCTATTTTAATCAATGACGATTGTTGATTTCCATGGGGGGGGGGGGGGGGGTGCTCCGTATTTCTTTCTTCATTACGTTAATTAATGGGGGGGGGGGGAATAAGGTTATTAAGCACCTGCTCGGTGCCAACCCCACCCTGTGCCCCCCCCCCAAACCCCATAGTATTGAATGCGGAGATTTGAGGGGGGGGGGGGGGCGGATCCCAACCCCACCCTGTTGCTTAGGGATGGTGGTTAAATGCCCACCCCCCATATTAACTTATATAGGGAGGATGGACCCCCCCCCCAACCCCATATTAACTTATATAGGGAGGATGGACCCCCACCCCCCACCCCCATATTAGCTTATATGGGGAGCATGGACCCCCCCACACCCCCATATTAACTTATATAGGGAGGATGGACCCCCCCTCCCCCCCATATTGGCTTATATGGGGAGGATGGACCCCCCCCACCCCCATATTAACTTATATAGGGAGGATGGACCCCCCCCCCCCCCCCAATATTAACTTATATAGGGAGGATGGTATTGGCTTATATGGGGAGGGTGGACCCCCACCCCCACCCCCATATTGGCTTATATGGGGAGCATGGACCCCCCCCGATATTGGCTTATATAGGGAGCATGGACCCCCACCCCACCCCCATATTAACTTATATGGGGAGGATGGACCCCCCCACCCCCATATTGGCTTATATGGGGAGGATGGACCCCCACCCCACCCCCATATTAACTTATATAGGGAGGACAGAACCCCCCCTGCCCCCATATTGGCTTATATGGGGAGCATGGACCCCCCCCCCCATCCTCATATTGGCTTATATAGGGAGCATGGACCCCCCCGCCCCCATATTAACTTATATGGGGAGGATGGACCCCCCCCACCCCCATATTTGCTTATATGGGGAGGATGGACCCCCCCCACACCCCCATATTGGCTTATATAGGGAGGATGGACCCATCTCCCTATAGGGTCTCAAGGGCCTTGGATCTCCCCTTATTTCCCTATAGGGCTCTTGTAGGGTGGGGGAATAGGGGGGAGGAAGGAATGGATTCCTATGTCCTATAGTTATGGGGGGGGGGGGACTGAGTCCTCCCTAGTTCCCTATAGAGTTTTAAAGGGGGGGGGGGGCTGTTCCTCTCTCCCTATGGGGGTTGTGGGGTGTGCTGCCTCATCCCCTTCACCCTATAGGGGCAGTTATAGGGTCTGCCCCCCCATGTATTAGGGTCTTCCCCCCCCCCTCCCCCCCATTCACCTTCTCTGCTGCAAGGTGTGGCTATGGGGGGGGGCTCAGATCTATGGGGTGGGGGCGTTAATGGTTGATTATGGGGGGGGTAATGGGGTGGGAGCTGGTTATGGGGTGGGGTGGGGGGTCTTGATCCTTTAATCATCACATAGAAGCCAATGGGATCCATTGGATTCATCCCCTCCTTCCTCCTCCTCCTTCCACTCCTGTGCTGTTAATGGCTGTTTATTGGGGGGTGGTCTGCATTATGGGGGCGAGGGGGTGGTTATGGGGTGTGCTGCCTCATCCCCTTCACCCTATAGGGGCAGTTATAGGGTCTGCCCCCTATATATATATATACCCTTAAAGATGAAGGTTTAGATCCTCTCGTATCCAACCCTCAGCTGACCTCTATGGATTAAAACCCGCAGCTGCCACACCTGGTGCTCACAGCTGGGCGTATATAAGGGAATCATACAGTAAATGTTAAAAATAGCAGCTTTTTGGGGTGAAAATGAGCAAAAATAGCAAATTTGGGGCACCCCAGAGCTGCAGGTGAGTGGGGCCGGCCTGTATGGGCACCTTATGGGCATCAATGCCAATTCCAACTCCTTTTACACCCCCATTTTCATCCTCTCAATCCCCTTTTTTGGCCCATTTTCATCTCTTTTTCGGCCTGTTTTTGTCCTCTTTTTGCTCTATTTTGCCTGTTTTCATCCCTTTTTGCTCTTTTCTGTCCTCTTTATCCCCGTTTTGGTCCCTCTTTTGGGGTCCCATTTAGGTCCCTCTTTTTGGGGCCCATTTCCATCCCTCTTCTGGGCCCCGTTTTCCTCTTTTTTTCCCCCATTTCCTCCCTCTCAATCCCTTTTTTTCTTGCCCCTTTTCACTCTCCAAGACCCATTTTTGTCCTCTTTATCCCTATTTTGGGGCCTGTTTTGGTCCCTCTTTGGGCCCATTTTGGTCCCCGTTTTGAGGCCCATTTTCATCCCTCTTCTGGGGCCCGTTTTCCTCCTTTTTCCCCCATTTCTTCCCTCTCAGTCCCTTTTTTTCTTGCCCCTTTTCACTCTCTAAGACCCATTTTTGTCCTCTTTATCCCTATTTTGGGGCCAGTTTTGGTCTCTTTTGGGGCCCTCTTTGGGGCCCATTTTCATCCCTCTTTAAGACTCATTTTCCTCCTTTTTTTACCCCATTTCCACCCTCTCAGTCCCTTTTTTTTCTTGCCCATTTTCATTCTCTAAGACCCATTTTGGTCCCTCTTTTGGGGTCCCATTTTGGTCCCTCTTTGGGCCCATTTTCATCCCTTTTTTGGCTCATTTTCACCCTCTGCAGCTTTTTTCCCCCTTTTTCCTTCCTCCCTCATCCCTTTTATCGCCCGTTTTCATCCCATCTCCTTTTTTTCTCCTTTTTTTTCTCCCCCTTTTAGCCCATTTTTCCTCCCTTCTGCCTCTCTCAGGAGGTGCCCATGTTGCCCCCCATTCTGACTCAAAGCATTTCTGCTCTTTATAGCCCCCCAACCATTGACACCAGCACCGATTCCTCAGCCCTGTGCCCTCTTGATTCCATTTCCTGCCCCACATTTGGGTTCATCCCTCTTTTCTCCCATCTGCCTTTCTGTGCTCTGTGGGTGCCGTTACCTGGCTGTGATCCCCACATGAGTTTAGGGGTATTTGGGGGGGGTGTTTGTATTTATATCCATCTTTTGCCTCTGTGCTGTTGGCCAACGGGCATTCCTGCGCTAATGGTGATGTTAGGTGTCATTTTGGCTCTGTTGGGTGGGATTTTGGCTCTCTTGGGTGGGCTGTTGGGCTCTGTTGGGTGGGATTTTGGCTCTATGGGGTGGGCTGTTGGGCTCTGTTGGGTGGGCCTTTGACTCTTTTGGGCTCTTTTGGGTGGCATTTTGGCTCTGTTGGGTGGGACGTTGGCTCTGTTGGGTGGCATTTTGGCTCTGTTGGGCTCTTTGGGGTGGCATTTTGGCTCCATTGGGGTGGGCACGTTGGGCTCCGTTGGGGTGGGCCATTGGGCTCTGTTGGGCTCTTTTGGGTGGCATTTTTGGCTCTTTGGGGTGGGATGTTGGCTCTTTTGGCCTACGTTGGGGTGGGCCATTGGGCTCTGTTGGGGTGGGCCATTGGCTCCGTTGGGGGGGGATGTTGGCTCTATGGGATGGGATTTTGGCTCTATGGGGTGGGATTTTGGCTCTTTGGGGAGGGACTTTGGCTCTATGGGGCGGGCCATTGGGCTCTGTTGGGTGGGATGTTGGGCTCCGTTGGGGTGGGCCATTGGGCTCTGTTGGGGTGGGCTGTTGGCTCCATTGGGTGAGACGTTGGCTCTGTTAGGTGGGATGTTGGCTCCGTTGGCTCTTTTGGGTGGGATTTTGGCTCTTTTAGGAACAGAAACCAAACTGTATAATGTTCATTGATCAACCTGTCGGCGCAGATGATGTGGAGCTGGTTGTGCTGACCAAGAAGTGCCTTTTCAGATCTGATCTCAAAGCATTTCTCTTTCTTAATGTTAAATGCTGGTCGGCTGTAGGGCTGGTTGGTTGTTGGCCTTGTTGGTGGTTGTAGGGCTGGTTGGTTGTAGGGCTGATTGGTTGTAGGCCTGGCCGGATGTAGGCCTGGTTGGCTGTAGATTGTGGAGCTGATCTTGGAGCTGTAGCCCCCAATGGTTGGGAAAAGCATCCTTATGACTGACAGATATGGGGTATGTAGTTGATTCCCAGTACTTTTACTTTAAAAACCCTAATAATTTTATGGCTATTTGGATGCTTGTCTTTGGGAAACAGGAAGGCAGCAACCATATGCGTGTGGTAGACATCACAGCTCTTGGCTCTGAATTGTCCAAAGCCCAACTTGGGTTGGTTTTGGGCACCTGGTAGGATGGATCCCTGCCCGTGTTAGGGATGGATGGGCTGTAAGGTCCCTCCCCAAGCCCAAATCTCTCATGCTGTACCAAGTACAGTTGCTCCAAGCACACGTGGGGAATGCAATGCAGCTCTGGTGCATGTGGTTGGCTTGAGTCCATGCAGAACTGCTCTTCTACCTCTTTGGTATTGAGAAGGGGTGATGTGGGATGCCCCCAACAGCCTGTCTGTGTACAGCTCTGCTTTCAGAGCCTTTGGGATCTGCCTTATTATTGCTTGGGTTTGTGGGATCTCCAAGCCAACCCTTGGGGCTCTAAATGCAGGCAGGATAAGGGAAATCCAGGCTGTCCTGGGGAGCTCCTGGTGGACTGAGGTTTGCTGTGAAACCCTGGCAGAGCTTCAGTTGCTGAGATATTTTGGCTTAGAATGGATGAAGCATTGATGGGCAATGTGGCCCAATGGCTGAGTTGCCCCATGGAGATGCCTTGGAGCTCTGAAAACAAGGAGGTGTTCCGAGATGCTGCTGGGAATTGGGCAGGGGTTCTGGCAAGGGGTTATTTGAGCCTTGTGAGGAGCTATCGTGGGGCTGAATCCATGGGTTTGGGTCTGAAGTTGACCTGTTTGGGTCTCAGACAGATCCCAGTTTGGGTCTCAGACAGGTCCCAGTTTGGGTCCCAGACAGGTCCCATTGCCCCCAGGGGAACATCTGGCCAATCAGAGCCCTGGACCAGGCTCTACTTGACTATTCCAAGGGCATTGCCCCATCTTGGTGCAACGGTGTCTAAATGGGACCCCCTCAATCCAAAGGGAGACAGTAGAATGTGTGGTGAGTCTGAAGGCTGAATCTGGGGGTAGAACTGATGTGTGAGCTGTGAGTTCCTTAGGGTTGGCTCTGCAGCATGAGGATAAACCAGGACTGTGGGGCTTGGCCATCACCAACCCAAGAGCTTTTAGGGCACGGATATAAACCTGTTTACCCCGTACAGTAATAATCCATGAGAACTTCACTTTGACTGCTGTTTAAGATCTTCGCAAGTGCGATGTTTTCCTTGCAGTGGGTTTAAAAAGGGATTTCTTGTCCCTGTCTCCAGCAGCCATGTTCTCCCTCTTGCCTTTTTGCTTCAGTGATCATTCCCTTACATGCTCTAGATAGCGCGTTGAGCCTGGGCCTTCCCTCTTCTTTCTCCGTGTCCTTAGAAACATTTCTGCTGTCGTTCTCCTCCTTCTTCCACTGAATCAAGGCTGCCTGGTTTTAATTCTAGTTACCAAGAAGTGAATGGGGGATAAATGCTATTCAGGTACCCAGGGGAAGAAGTAGAGCCAAGGCTGTGCCCTTGGGATTGGTTCTTATTCCTCCCAACCCAATGACCTCCCATTGGAGGTGGCTGTTTTTTTCCAGGAACCCCCCAGAGCTGGATTTTTCCCTTTCCCACCTACTGGAAGGATCAGTCCTGCTGTTCTGTGCTGTTACTCTGGAGCTGCTGTGCTGCTCAAGATGGGTTTGATGATGGTATCGCATCGTAACCCAGCGGTGTAACGTAGAGAGCTCAATTCCTGCAATGAAGGATGATGTGGTAGTTGGTTTTGGTTCTTGATGGCCGTCTCTTAAAACTCACGGCAAATAAGTCCTGCAATGGGCTGTCAGAAGGAGGAGGGCTGGCTCCTTGAAACCAATGAACACGAAACTCCGGGGACTTTTGGTCTTGGGTTGAGCGTTGGTTGGGATTTGCTTTGATTGGGAGCTGTCCAAATCGAGTCCCTGTTCTGAACCCATTGCAGGGGGCAGAGAACCCACAGCAAACAAGGCCTGCAATGGGCTGTCAGAAGGAGGAGGGCTGGCTCCTTGTATCCAATGAACACCAAACTCTACGGAGCTTTGGTTTTGGGTTAAGCCTTGGTTGGGATTTGCTTTGACTGGGAGCTGTCCAAATCGAGTCCCGGTTCTGAACCCATCACAGAGAGCAGAGAACCCATTTTTGGGGATCGGAGGGGGATCAGAGGGGCTCAGCAGCACCTGGATGTGATCATAAGACATAAGGAAGGTTTCTGGGGGGCTCCCTGCAGCCCCCATGGAACACAAACCCAACGGCATCCATCTGTGCTGTCTGTGCTCCCAATGGATGTGCATAGCTCCCGTCCTGCCCCTTCCCGAGGTGCTGACATTTCTCTGTCTGCCTCGTTGCGTTTTTATCGATCTCCCTTCCCAGCTCTGCTCCCTGCTTGAATGTAAATGACTTCCACGGGAGACATGTTTGGAAATCCAAGCTTATTTTTTGCCAACGAGACGCGTTACTTACTCGGTGAATCGGAGCTGTAGGATTACGACGGTATCGATCTTCCCACAGCCCTTCTTGCAGGCCTCAGAGCACTTTGCATACTATGTTAATAGTTAGGAGGGATGATGGCAAGAGGCAAAGCAGTGCAATTGCTTATTGACTGCAGCTTCTATTATATAGCGTAGATGGATGGACAATGGGGCGCGTTGGGGTGAGCGCTGGGATTTAGGTTAGCGGAGTCAACCCGCTGTTCATCTGGGATGTTTGGTCTCTTTTCTTTTGAAGCTTAAATCCTTTAGAGATTATAAATCGTCTCCAAAACGGCTCGTATCCGTGGTTGACCTGTAAAATGGGTCAGGTTGGAAGAGATCTTAGAGCCAACCCCATTCTAATCCTATGGGTGGGGATGTCTCCCATTGACCATGCTGCCCGTGGGCCCTTCCGGCCTGGCTGTGGGGCCATGCTCTTTTTCTCCATTCCAGTGCCTCTGAGCACAGAGTTTCCTCCTCAAATCCAACCTAAATATCCCCTCTTTTAGCTTAAAACTCACCTTGTGTTGAGGGATGCATCCCAATCCAGCCCAGCAGCCTCCAAGCACATGCAGCTTTGTAGGGTCTGAGGCTGTATCATTAGTTTTATTAGTCATTAAGCCTCCTCTTAAGCTGAACCCTGTTATGAAGGTGGTTTCTGGGTGCTGGTGGGTTCTGCTTCCTAAGCTGGTTTAGCCTTTAATCTGATATATACATCTGTGAATCCACATCCCCTAAAAGGTGGGGGGGGGGGGGGTGGGGGCGGGGGGCAGCGAGTCTTTCTGTGCTCGGGGGCTTAAGAAGAAAACTAATAGCAAAGAAAACAAAACACGCGCTTTTGGGGATCTATGAGCACCCACAACAGCCTCTTGGTGAAGTATTTTTGGTGAAGTATTTTGGTTTTAATCCCCATTTTTCTTGCCCCAAACCTGCAGGATTCAGGTAAAATCAGCACAGAGGAGGCCTTCCCCCCCCCCCCCCCCCCCCCCCCCCCGCTTTGCATCTGCTTGGCTGAGCACGACCTCTGTTTGCTGCTCAGCCTGGGTCACGTTTCAGCTCTCGCTTCCCATGGCAGCCTGTGCTTCTTTATTCGAGTAAATTCACAGTTCTCTTTAATTTTCCTTCCAGTTTTCCTTGTCAGGACCGAGTTCTGGCTCAGCACATCTCAATCCTTGTTCTTCTTCCACCCCAGAACCTTCCCTATAATTCTCCCCCCCCCCTTTATATGAAGCTGACCCTGAGGGATGGGGACAGTCACGTCTCAGTATCCTGAGCTGCATCCAAAACTGAAAGTAGAGCATTGGGATCGATGGAGCCGCGGGGCTGTGGGATGCAGCCCTTGTATTGCACAGCTCCAGTTTGGGTTCGTTGTAGCGTCGGGATGCTCCTGTTGGGTGGGAATCTCCCAGTCTGGAGTTGCTGCGTGTCAGTCAAGCTCTTATTCAATGGGAGGCTCCCATTCTGGGTTCCTTGATGGGAAGGCTCCCCAGTTTAGGGGTTGTAGAGTGATGGGGAATCTCCCAGTTGGGGTTTGTTGTGTGTCAGTCAAGCTGTCATTTGGCGAGAGGCTTCCAGATGGGATTTGTTGCATGGTGGGGAGCTCCTGGTTGGGGTTCCTTGGTGGGGAGCACTCCCAGTTTGAGCTCATTGTTTGGTGCTGAAGCTCCCAGTTTGGGTTCATTGCATGGTGGGGATGCTCCCAGTTTGGGTTCATTGCATGGTGGGAAGCTCCCAGTTTGGGTTCCCTGTCAGGGAAGAACCCAATTTGAGGCTCACTGCTGATGGGGATGCTCCCAGTTGGTGGGAAGCTCCCAGTTTGGGTTCCCTGTCAGGGATGATCCCAGTTTGAGGCTCATTGCATGACAGGGATGCTCCCATTAGGTTGGAAGGCTCCCAGTCTGAGCTTATTATATGGTGCTGAAGCTCCCAGTCTGGGGCTCATTGCATGGTGGGGATGCTCCCAGTTTGGGGCTCATTGCATGGTGGGAAGCTCCCAGTTTGAGACTCATTGCATGACAGGGAAGCTCCCATTTTGGACCCACGGCTGGGGTTGGGGGTCTGACACCAACAAGAGGTCTCCTGGGTGGGCAATCTGGGTGTCCATGCTGCTTCCATCAGGCCCTTCCTACAGCAGAGTGGCTGGTTAAAATTGGCACCAGGCTTCCAAAAGCAGCGAGGAAACAAAGAAGCTTCCTTTGCATTTCAGTCGGGATGATTTCCATCGCTCCCATCGCGCTTCTCCACCTTCTGTGCTGTTTCCTCGAGCTGCTGTTGAAGCTGTCAGAGCTCCTGGCAGCTCCGCCGTGAAGCTGTAAGGAGAGATTGCAAATGAACACATCAACCAGGCTCCCGTTTGGAAGCTCTTTTTCCCCTTCCTTGTCGTACGTCTCCTCTGTGTCACCTTGATTCATCCGCGTGCTGCATTGGGGTCCTATATACCCCAATACAAAACAAATAGCAACTCACAGAACAGCTCAGCGCCTCTTCTGCCATTGGATCTATTTATGTTTTAGCAGGCAGCTCTCTAGGATTTTTTGTTGGAGGTAAGAAACGTGCCTGGGACTTCAAAGAACGGCCTCTGCAGTCATTATTTTTCCTGTCGAAGCGGAGCTTGCTGAAGCAACTCGCCTTCCTCCTGCAGCTGGAAGGAGGAGCAGGAACAGGTCCTGCAAGAGAACAGAGCCTGGTGATTAAGCCACTGGACTCAGACAGCTCGGTGGCTGGAGCTGGTTTGCCAAGGAGCAAATGAGTTCTTGGCTCTGTGTCAGTTCTGCCTCTGTATCACCGCCGCGGGTTGTCTTTCAAGTTGAGGCGAGGTTACCCGTGGTACGGGATGTGAGAGCGATGGCCTCCAGTTGTGCCAAGGGAGGCTCAGGTTGGATATTAAGGAACAACAAGGCTCAGGTTGGATATTAGGGAACAACAAGGCTCAGGTTGGATATTAGGGAACAACAAGGCTCAGGTTGGATATTAGGGAACAACAAGGCTCAGGTTGGATATTAGGGAACAACAAGGCTCAGGTTGGATATTAAGGAACAACAAAGCTCAGGTTGGATATTAAGGAACAACAAGGCTCAGGTTGGATATTAAGGAACAACAAGGCTCAGGTTGGTTATTAAGGAACATTAGGGAACAACAAGGAGTGGTCAGACACTGGAACAGGGTGCCTAGGGAGGTGGTGGAGTCGTCATCCACAGAGACATTGAGGACTATAAAGATATGGCACTGGGGGACATTAGTTGGTGAGATGGGTTGGGATTGGGCTTGGTGGTCTTGAGGTCTTCACCAATCTTATTGACTATGGTTCTGCTTTGGGACCTGATGGGATGAGTTGGGCTTGGTGGTCTTGCGGTCTTCACCAACCTTATTGACTATGGTTCTGCTTTGGGACCTGATGGGATGGGTTGGGCTTGGGTGATGTTGGAGATCTCCAACCTTAATGATTCCATGCTTCTAAGGCTCCCACCTCTCTCCAGTCATCTTAGTTTCAATGAGAGGCTCATCCCCACACCCCCACGTTGTCAGCCATGGAGGTGATGCTCCAACCTGCAGCCTCATTCCGGCCCTTGGTGGAAACCAGGCTCGGTGTGCAGGAGGAACAGGTCAGGCAGCACAACCTGATGCTTCAGATCTGATCCAGATTTGTGAGCCGCAGGTGAGATGAGTTTCATGGGGCTGTAATCATTCAAGGTGCCTGTTTAGCAATGGGAAGAATACAGAAGTCTGTAGATAGAGCGTGCAGATCATGCAGCTAAAAACACATTTGCTGATAACACCACGTGTATTTTTCCCCTTAACCCACCCAGTGGAGTGCAAATATCTCAAAGGCTTTTAACTAGAGAGCAACCAACCTTTTTGGGGGGGTGTCATTTGATTTTGGGGTATTTTTTTGGTAGGATTTCCTGTATTTCAAGCAAATCTGCTCTGCAACCCCCCCTGAGGGTCCTTCCTTGAGTGCAGGTTGGTCCAGATAGGCCTGGAGGAGCCTCCAACCTCCACCCTGATGGTTGAGCGTAGACCTTTGGCTTCACGTCGCCGTGGCACAAATGCAGCTGTCACATCGCTGCTTTCATCTCAGCTCCACTCATTCATCTCAACGTTACGTGGCTGCTGGGATCCTGCCTAGCAGCAGAAGCTTTTTATAACAAAATGCTGTCGTAGCTCCAGAGTGTTTTTTTTCCTCCATCCCCTTGTGATTCTTTCATCATATTGACAACTCAAAGCGCTGACCTGCCGCTCTCCGTTTGGGCCCAAGACTTTATAACAGGAGGTTCCCTGGGGATGCCTTCAGCTCAAGGATTTCGCCCTGAAATATAGAAAGTTTGGGACACTGTTTGTAATATATATGTTCCAGCTGGGTCTGCGCTGGTTGTTGTACAAATAGGGATCAAATAGCTTTTAGCCTGAGGCGTGTAAGGTTAGAAGCTGTCTAACAATCCGTGGGTTGAAATTACTGAGAGAGGAGGTATCAGTAACTCATTAAGAGAGCTGGGAGGTCCTTATGCTCTCTGGTGTGTTTGTATGGCTGTGGCGTACAGCTGGCTGTGGTTGCAGTGAATTCATAGAGTCCTTGGGGTTGGAGGAGACCTCCACAATCATCAGGTCCAATGGCTGACCCATATCCACCATGCCCACTCTTAGGATTGCAGAATGACTAAAGGTTGGAAGAGACCATTGAGTCCAATGGTTGACCCATCCCCACCATGCCCACTAAAGTGTTGTTATATTGTTGTACTGTTGCTAAAACCCTAAAAGCCAGAACTGCAGGAGCCCTCAACCTGAGATCTGACGCTCAGGTGTGAGTTGAAGGAGGTCAAGGAGCTGAATTAGGATCCTCCGTCCCAAAGGGTTCGTAGCCCGCCATGTTTCTTGGCTGTGTTGGGAGCACATGGAAGGTCTTTGAGGTGAATATGTCCTAATGGTTTATCTTTAATATCACTAAGCATCCATTACTTTCCCATTCCCTCAGCACATCACAATGGGCACCTTCTTGCCGTGGAGGTGAGCAGTTGGGTGCTGTGCTGCAAGACCCAATTAACTACAGATCAATGCCATCAATTAAAACCAGCGCTCTGGACCCTCCTTACAGAACTCTAAGGCCTTTTTGTTTTCTTTCTTTCTTCCTTTTTTGAGCATGTTTTTTGATGCCACCTTCTGATTTTGCTTACGGCTCTATGAAACCTTAAGGCTGTTTTGACTTGAGCTATGTCCCCTCTAAGCGACCCATCCACTTCAGGGTCACTTTGTCATCTTTTCCTTCTCACACGTCCCTGGGAGGTGTTTAGATGGAGAATAGGAAGGCAGAAATGCCCACGAGGGCTATAAAAATACAGGGGTCAGTGAGCATTAAGGGTGAAGGAGACCTCCAAGGTCTCTGAGTCCAACCCCGACCCATCCCCCATTGCATCCCTAAATAGAACTATAGAATTGTTAGGGTTGGTGAAGACCTCCAAGGTCCCCAGGTCCAACCCATCCTCACTATCTCCCTAAATAGAACCATAGGATCACTGAGGTTGGAGAAGACCTCAAGACCATCAGGTCCAACCCCAGCCTATCCCTGCTGTGTTCTTGATCCATGTACCCAATGTCACATTTCCTTGACCACCTCCAGTGATGGTGACTCCACCACCTCCCTGGTTGAATTGTTTCAGTGCCTGAGTGCTCTTTTGGTTACTTTTTCTCCTAATATCCAACCTGGCACAACTTGAGGCCATTCCCAAGGGTCAGGGGTGAGCAATAAAGGGCTGAAATCCTACCACAAATACTTGGGCACTGAATTGAAGCGAGGAGTCGTGGTGTCAAGAAGGCACACCGTGTAGAAACACAAGGGAAGAAAGCATGGCTGCAGCGTTAATAGGGAGGGACGTACACTAGCAAGAAGAAAAATGGATGCGAAGGGGAGAGAGGATGCTCCAGGCTACGTGTCAGGTTGGTGTGTGGGGTGAGGGCCGTGGAGGGGTGTTGATAGTGATGAGGAGTGAAGGGAGCTCAGGCTCAGGGAGTTCAATGGGGTTGCAGTGGATGTGGGTGCGTGATCAGCATTTGCCTTTAATGAAGCTCGTTTGGGTACAGTAGAAATGGAGAAGACAAAGCCTGGCATAGGGAGATTTATCATCTCAGCCTTGGTTGGTGGTGTTGGTTTTGGATTTATGTTTTTTATAGCCGTTCTTGTCCTGGAAAGCCACGCAGTTTGGAACACCTCCAAGGCAGCGGGTCAGGCAGTGCAGAAATGTGTGAGTTTTAGGAATTGCTGCCCTGGAGATTTGCTGCAGGATGAAGGCTGGATCGGAGCACGATGCACAGCGCTGCCTTGATTTATTCCTCTTTTTCAGCCCTTGACTAAAGCTTTTGCAAGGATGAACAAGGAGGGGGAGAAATAAAGGGCTGTGATTGCGAAGGGAAATTATTTGAAGGTTAAGTATCTCTGTTGCTTTACAAGAGCCATCGGACCGTTGCCTAAGATGAATCAAACCTGAATGGACAAAGCAGAGCTCGTCGGTGCTGGGATCAACTCGGTGCCTGATTCTGATCGATATCAGCAGGTAAAACAAAGCTCCCAGTGTTTCTGTAGGCCGCTTTCTTCCTTATTCTGCTCTCCTGAAAGTGCCTTTCAGAGAGAGCAGCGGAGGCACTCGGAGTATTTTTGGCTGAGGAGGATAATGAGGTCTTAACGCAGCAATCCACTGATACATGAAATGAAAGGATGGGAAGAACTTGAGTTAAAAACCCGAGCGTGGCAGCACGCGGGAGCAGGAATGCCGACGTGGAGGATCTCACCCGCCTCCTCCCAGCCCTCCCTTTGTTCTGGGGCTGGGTGGCACAATGGAGGGCTGCCCACATGAGAGAAGAGGTGGAGGGGACTCTGAGGAGCCTCTATTTAAGCTCTGAAACATCTTTGCATGCTTTCGAGAGCACAAGGCTTAGGAATGTAATAGATTTCCAATGAGGGGAAAGACGTGCTCAGGAGCATCCAGGTGACTGTGCCGTGCCAACTGTTTATCTCCTGCAGATGAATACAGATGCTGTGAAGCATAGACTCTTCCAACTACTCTGTTTGGAACAGATTTGGATGCCCAACTCCAGAACTCTCACGTCAGAGGAGGGGGGAGAAGAGTAGTAATTGAAAATATTGAATATTTCATAAGCCGCAGCCCAGGAAAAACAAATTCTAATGCAGCGGTAATAAGATTTGGGTTTTAGAGCTCGCTATTGATTTGTCATTAAAAGCTGTCATGCTCTGCGTCTATCACACAAGGAAGGGCAAAAGTAAATGGTTAATACATATGTATGTATATACGTATAAATACATTTCTGAGGACGTGCAGAGTGTGCTTGGAATAACAGCTGGACCACAGCAGCGTCGTGCTTTGGCTGTTAACGATGTGTGAGTTTTACTGCTCTTTTAGGTCACTTTAAGGCTTTATTTTTCACTTTTTGAGCACCGGTAGATGAATGGGGAAGCATGAAGGGCTCTTCTGGGCCTCTGCTTCAGGGGGCAGCTGAGCAGTGCCCAACTTGGGAGCTCAGCCTTGTTTATAGGGGACTAAGCAAGTTTTAGTCGTCACCTTTTGGAGTGACAGCAGGCTCCTTCCAGCTGCCAGCTATTTGTGTCTGGGGAGGCTGATGGTGCTGAGTGGGCGCGTTGGGTACAACCATCGCCGATACTGCCTGTGGTGGGGGTGTTGCTTAGGGCCGTCTCGACGGCGCGCTCGACTTGTGTTCAATGTTTGTGGTGGTTTGTGCTCCTTGCTTGATGTCTGTTGCCTCATCCATCCTCAGCAGCCATTTCTCAAGGTTAGAGGTGGAACCATTAAGGTTGGCAAAGGCCCCGGAGATCATTGAGTCCATCCATCAGGCTGTGGTTGGTCTGTTGGAGATTTGCCTTTGGGCTTTTCGATGCGCTGTCCAGCAAGTTCAGCCTGAGCCGCTCCTCCAATGTCTTACAATCATTTAATTGAAGTCATTGAATCATTGTTGGCAACCAGCCTGTAGCAATGGGGCTGGAACTGGAAGATCTTCAAGGTGTCCCTTTCAACCCAACTGATTCCAACCCATCCTTTGATTCTTTGCTTATTGGCATGAGTATTTGGGCTGATGGCCTCTCACTTGTGATGGTGCTGAGGACTCGTGCCAAAGGTTACGGCCTCAAGTTGTACCAGGTTGGATATTAGGTGGAAAAAGAAGTCTCCAAAAGAAAGGTGAGCTGTTACCATGGGCTGCTCTAGGAGGTGTCTATGGAGGCGTTCAGGACCTATGGAGATATGGCACTTATGGTTGGTGGGCATGGTGGGATGTGTTGGGGTTGGACTCAGTGATCTTGGAGATGTTTTCTGACTTCAATGGGATTTCAGAGGAAATGCTGTTTTCTTCTTTCTGGGCACATCTGTGATGTTAAGCATGGGATGGGTTCCCCAGGAAGGTGGGCATGGCCCTGAGCTTAAGGTATGATCAGACCCTGCTCATAGGGTTTGGGTTTTGAGCAGTCCTTTGTGAGACCAGGAGTTGGGTTCATGTTCCTCGTTGGGTCTCTTCCAACTTGATTGTGTCAACAGGCCACACTATTTAGATTTCCTTTCTCAAAAGAGAAGTCTCATCACTCAACATGGAGCATCTCCAAAGCCAAAATGGCTCCTCATCAATCTGCATTGATTTTGGGCAGCACTGAAGCCCAGCTCTCCCTTCAGATGTTGCTGCTTCTGTTCCTGGCCCCACACCAGATTTCGGCTCTTAGGGCACGTAACCTCGCAGCCGAGCTCTCTCCCTTCTGCAGATGCTCATCTCCTGTTGCTGGCAGTGAGAACAAGTTGTGCTGAGGGTCTGATCGGGCCGTGGCTGTTGCTTGGTGGAGGGCAGATAATGAGATTTACTGCAAACCAAGCACTCAGTTTAACTCCTATCTGCAGGGATCTGCTCATCCAGGTGCCTTGAAATAAGTCGGTGAAGGGGCAGAGGATCTCATCTGCAGGTGGAACAAGGCTTGGATGCAAACAGCGCTGGGGCTTTGTGACTGTATCATGACTTCAAAGGGGTTGAGCTGGATTTCATCCAGAGGAGCCCTTCAGATCTGCAGAGTTATTCCCTTTTTTCCTTTGATTGCTGGCTGTCAGCGCCCATCTTTCATTTCATTGTTTAGCTCGGCAGCTCGTTCTTTGATCGCCTCCGTTTTTAGATCAGTTTCCTCACCATGATCTCAGAACCAAAACCTTGGCATGGCCATGGTCACGAGCTGACTGCAGGTTTCCCTTTCTATAAGCTTTGCCTTCCGCTGTGATACATCCCATGTTCAGACTGTGCAAATCCTGTCCTCCCGCTGCTGGATGTTTCCTCTTTCAGCCGCAATACAGAGCACTTGGGTATCGAGTTGCAAGCGCCGAGACAGGCCAAGCAAGTTCTGAAGGCAGCGTCTCATTCATCCCTGCACAGCTGTGCTCCCTCCAGCTCCAGAAATCATCCGGATCCAGCCCCATATCCTGCAAAGCAACCAGCTTTACATCAGATGCCTCTAAGTGATGTCTCGGTGCAACTTTCCTACTGGATGCTTTTGCTCCGGGGCTCCGATCATTGAGCAGATTGCAGCTCTGCAGACTGTTCCTTATGGTGCTGCCTTGCTCAGGTTCAAGGCTTTGTAATTGAAAATCCCTTCGTTTCCTCTGCCCCATTTTCCCCAGCGTTACAGGGGAGACATGGATAGAAGAGGAAAATCTCTCTCTTCCCATGGGTACAAAGTCTGATTTGCTCCCGTCGAGCATCTCTCTATAATCAAACCTTCCTGGCTCTTTGTTCTGCTGCTTATTACTGGGTAAGGGGGGACGCTGCTGGGACTTGTACAAAGAGCAGCAAGGTCTGAATGGGGAGGCAGCGGGGTTTGGTAGCAGCTTGTTCCTTCTCCCTGCTCATAACGTGGGAGTGGAGACGTGGGTCACTTGTCAGTCCCACGTAGCAAAAAACGGAGCCTTAATTGCCAGCCGTCGTCGGCCTCGCTCTGCCAGAATTGCTGTAGCAGGTAACAATTTTCTCTACTTTCATTCCAAGAATTGACAGCGAGGAAAGTGAATCATTCTTGTCATGCTAATTTCTTCCCAGGTTTTATAGTTCCACGTGACTGTTTCTCCCCAGCTTTGTTCTCCGTAACGGCGGCGTTCGGCCTTGTGCATCTTCCAGCCTTTGTTTCAAGGCAGCGGCATTTGGGAATAGGAATGGCTCCATTGGGGTAGGAATGACTCTACTGTAGCGTGAACCCGTTGGCTTTAGGGATGGACTTCTACAATGTAGAAGGTGGAGGTGGAGGAAATAGGGTGTAGGGCAGAACATGGTCTTGGGTTTTGCTGCGGAGGAGCTCACTGCTGCCCGGAGTGCTTGGAAACCTTTAATATTTCAAGCCTTTTTAGGGGATATCTACAGTCTTTTAATATCTCTGTGGTTTTGTACTGGGTACCCATGAGACCAGAGGCGCTCCATCCTCTGGTTCAGCCCATTCTAAGATCCAACTGGTGGTTCCAGCTTCCATTTCCAATCCATTGCTCCGACTTCATCACTCTGATAAGCTTAAAAACAGCATTGTAGCTTAGCTTAAAAATCTGCTTTGAGTCCTCCGGGCTCAGCCTATTTCAATATTCCTCTTGCAACAAAGCAGCTCCAAGGCAACAGCGTTTGGGAAGGCCTGAGAAATTGGGGTAGGAATGACTCTAATGTAGCGTGAACCCATTGGCTTTAGGGATGACTCTACTGTAGTATGAACCCATTGGCTTTAGGACTTCTACAGTGGAGTGGAGGTGGATGAAATGGGGTGTAGGGCAGAACCTGGTCATTGGTTTTGCTGCGGAGGAGCTCACTGCTGCCCGGAGTGCTTGGAAACCTTTAATATTTGAAGCCTTTTAGGGGATATCTACAGTCTTTTAATATCTCTGTGGTTCTGTACTGGGTACCCATGAGACCAGAGGCGCTCCATCCTCTGGATCAGCCCATTCTAAGACCCAACTGGTGGTTCCACCTTCCATTTCCGATCCATTGCTCCGACTTCATCACTCTGATAAGCTTAAAAAGTGTCGTAGCTTAGATTAAAAATCTGCTTTGAGTCCTCTGGGCTCGGCCTATTTCAATATTCCTCTTGCAACAAAGCAGCTCTTGGCCGGACTGGTGCTGCAGGTATGCCAATGACTCTTGGCTGCCCCACAGCTCCCTCCCGGCCGTCTCTCTAACCACAAATCCCAAGGCTTTGAGTCAGCTCCTCCTCTCTGCTGGCTCCAAGTCCTCCTCCCCCCCATCCCTCCTCTTGGCTTGGCTTCCCTACTTGCCAGCACAGCAATCATTACCTGCTCTGGCACCGAAAGAAATAGCCATTAATCACAGCGATAGCTCTGCATCCGGGGCACCTGTTATTAAGTGGTATAAGGCTGCCTGGCTGGAACCAGAGCTGTGTTTGCAGATTAAAACACCTTTTCTTCCTGTCCGTGCAGTCTCTCATTAACCCGATCTTTGCCATTTTCACATTGAGCCATTGCCTTGTGTGTGACTTAAACCTGGCCATAGCATTCCGGTGGATGTGTTTGTTGGGATGCCTTCATGATATGACCAAAGGCTGGGCAAAGAGGGGTGTACTAATAACACAAAGGGAATGGCTGTAAGCTGAAAGAGGGGTTAGATGTGAGGAAGGGCTTTGTCACACTGGGGGTGTGAGGCTCAGAGCTGTGCTTGCTCCATCCTTGGGGTTGCTCCAGGTCTGGTTGGATGGGGCTCTGAGTACTATCAATGGGGAGGAACCTCCATCCATGGGGTTGGGGCTCTGAGCTCTATCAATGGGGAGGAACCTCCATCCATGGGGTTGGGGCTCTGAGCTCTATCAATGGGGAGGAACCTCTGCCCATGGGGTTGGGGCTCTGAGCACTATCAATGGGGAAGAACCTCCACCCATGGGGTTGGGGCTCTGAGTGCTATCAATGGGGAGGAACCTCTGCCCATGGGGTTGGGGCTCTGAGCTCTATCAATGGGAGGAACCTCTGCCCATGAAGTTGGGGCTCTGAGCTCTATCAATGGGGAGGAACCTCTGCCCATGGGGTTGGGGCTCTGAGCTCTATCAATGGGGAGGAACCTCCTCCCGTGGGGTTGGGGCTCTGAGCTCTATCAATGGGAGGAACCTCCACCCATGGGGTTGGGGCTCTGAGCACTATCAATGGGGAAGAACCTCCACCCATGGGGTTGGGGCTCTGAGCACTATCAATGGGGAGGAACCTCCACCCATGGGGTTGGGTGTTCCAGTCACACCTCGCTGTGATTCTTTGACAGCTCTCAAAAGGCTCTTCAAGTCCACATCCTCATTAGGTGCAAAGAGAATCTGGCTAATGCCAAGTGTTCTCCTTTGGTATCCTCTTTCCACGGAGGGTTTGCATGTAGTTCATGTACTTCTCTCCCTCTACCACCTCCCACCGGCTCCACCGCTGACGTTGGCTTGCTGCCTATGGTGCTCTGTGCTTTCCTCTTGAACGTCAGCAGCCCCCGAACAAACCAACCACCATCTACACTCATGGCTGTGTGTATGTCCCTAGAAAGTTGGCTCAGCCCTTTAGGAATCCCACCAGTGATACAGATTTCTTCACTCATTCCCATGGCTGGGCTGTATCTCCCCAAAGGCCACGCTCTGCTTCGTTTCCTTCTCTCCTCTTCTTGCCCTTTGCAGGTTGAAAACACGATATTTCCTTCAACTCAACGCTTGCAGAAGAGCTCCCGCTGCCTCTTTGTGCCTCTGCTTCTCACCTCTGTTCTGTTTCTGCTCTCTTGCTTCTTTAGCACCTTTGGCTTCTTCCTTCTCAGCTCAAGCAAGACGCACTCAGCTGCCTCGTTCCCTGGGAGGAGAAACAAACAAACAAGAAGCAAAAACAGGCAGCAAAAACCCATCAACCAGCCCATAGAAATAAAAGCAAATCCCTCCCAGCTGCTTTTCTGCAGCTCTTCCAGATGCTCTTGGGTGGCTTCTCGCCTCGCGCCCAAGTTGCTTTTCCTCCTCTTCTCTGTTTCTTTTTTCTTGGTGTTATTTTTCTTCTCCCATTGCTGAGCTCCTGCTACGTGCACGTATTTTGCTGCTTGTTTTTTTTTCCCCTCCTCCTCCTCTTCTTCCTCCCACCCCCGTTGTTCTCTCTGCTTCTGTTCTTTCCGTATCCTGCAGGGAAAAAGATGTTTTCGTGCTTCAGAACCTCGTGGAGCCTTTGATACGGGGGCACACACACGAGCTTCTTTCCATCCTCTTCGTGCTGCTGGTGCCCTGTTGTGTGTTTCAGGTGAGAGATCGCTGCTGGCAGCTGATCTTTTGGGGGAAAAACTACTCATTTCTGCTGGTTTTAGGGCAAAAAACTACTAATTTCTGCTGGTTTTAGGGCGAAAAGCTACTAATTTCTGCTGGTTTTAGGGCAAGCTGTTGGACTGATGTGAGCTGAAGGGAAGGTCCCATGTGTGGGGTTTGGAAAAGCAGAGTGAAAACATGAAATGAACGTCCTTAGATCTTCATTGGACCCTCAGCCAAAATAAAAGTGAATGGTCCTTGGTTGTGTTAAATGCGATAAAATCCTTATAGAATCCTGGAGATGTAACGTCAGCGCAGTGCGGAGCCTTCAGCTCATCATGTCAACCCTGTATTCAGAGGTTCTTGCCGAGTATTTAGTGGACAATTGTAGACAACCCCAATCCATGGCCATCCACTGCATTTATCATCATGTCAACCTTATATTCGGAGGTTCTTGCTGAATATTTAGTAGATAATTGCAGACAACCCCAATCCATGGCCATCCACTGCATTTATCATCATGTCAACCCTGTATTCAGAGGTTCTTGCTGAGTATTCAGTAGACAACCCCAATCCATGGCCATCCACTGCACTTATCATCATGTCAACCTTATATTCGGAGGTTCTTGCTGAGTATTTAGTAGATGATTGCAGACAACCCCAATCCATGGCCATCCACTGCATTTATCATCATGTCAACCTTATATTCAGAGGTTCTTGCTGAGTATTTAGTAGACAATTGTAGACAACCCCTATCCCCATGGCCATCCACTGCATTTATCTCAGGGCAAAACGCTGCTCACATCCCTCCCAGGATGGAATTTGCCCTTGGAGAGGTGTTCTGAGGAGCAGGTTGGAGCAGACTTGTGTAACTCAGCTCCCCGTAATAGTGGGATCTGAGTTTTTTATTATGGGGAAGGGATGGCTCCATGCAATGAGATGGGAATGGCGTGGCAGCCGACGGTCTGGGAGCTGATCTAAGCAGGATGGGCTGGGAGGGAGGTGGTTTGATGTGGTAGGAAACAAGCAGTGGTTGGAGAACTGGAGATTGGAAGGACTTGAACCAGGTTCTTGCACTGTGTTTGAGATGAATGATCAGTTTGGTATGTTGGTGGACAGGGTTGTTTTGTCCTGCTGGTGATCCCTGTGTTGTTTTATGGAGAGTCTCCAGTGCAACTGCAGGCTGAGAGGGGAGGAAGGATAGAATCACGGGAGCATGGAATGGTTGGGTTGGGATGACCTTGAAGATCATGGAAGCAAGGAATGGTTGGGTTGGGAGGATCTTAAAGATCATGGGAGCATGAAATGGTTGGGTTGGGTTGGGTTGGGTTGGGAGGATCTTAAAGATCATGGAAGCATGGAATGGTTGGGTTGGGATGACCTTGAAGATCATGGGAGCATGGAATGGTTGGGTTGGGAGGACCTTAAAGATCATGGGAGCATGGAATGGTTGGATTGGGAGGATCTTAAAGATCATGGGAGCATGGAATGGTTGGGTTGGGAGGACCTTAAAGATCATGGGAGCATGGAGTGGTTGGGTTGGGAGGACCTTAAAGATCATGGGAGCATGGAGTGGTTGGGTTGGGAGGACCTTAAAGATCATGGGAGCATGGAGTGGTTGGGTTGGGAGGACCTTAAAGATCATGGGAGCATGGAGTGGTTGGGTTGGGAGGACCTTAAAGATCATGGGAGCATGGAATGGTTGGATTGGGAGGATCTTAAAGATCATGGGAGCATGGAATGGTTGGGTTGGGAGGATCTTAAAGATCATGGGAGCATGGAATGGTTGGGTTGGGAGGACCTTAAAGATCATGGGAGCATCGAATGGTTGGGTTGGGAGGGACCTTTAAATACCATGGAAGCATGGAATGGTTGGATTGGGAGGATCTTAAAGATCATGGGAGCATGGAATGGTTGGGTTGGGAGGACTTTAAGGACTGTAGAACCATGGAATGATTGGGTTGGGAGGGACCTTGAAGATCATAGAATCATGGAACAGTTGGGTTGGGAGGACCTTAAAGATTATGGAATCATGTGATGGGCTTAGGTTAGAAGAGACCTTAAAGGCTGCAGAACCATGGAATGTTTGGGTTGGAAGGGACCTCGAAGCCTTTCTAATTCCAATCCCATGGGAAGAAACAGCTCCCATTGACCAAGAGCCCCAACCCCATCCAGTCTGACCTTGAGCATGTCCAGGAATGGGGGCACTCACTTATCTCTGGGCAACCTATTCTAGTGCCTCACCACCCTCCCGGTTAACAATTTCCTCTTAACACCTGACCTAAATTTCCCCTCTTTTAGCTTAAAACCTGCGTCCTATTGCTGTCAGAGCACATAAAAAGTCGATCTCCCATCATTGTCCCTAAGCCCAATCGTTCTGACACAGTGCAGGAGGTAACCTTGGGCATCGCTGGGGGCCACGCGTGGGGAGGTGACATCCTTCAATGACAGCTGCAGCAGAGCTCGGAGCAAAGCCTGCTTTGTCATCCTGGCGCTCAGGTACGTTAGGAAGTTAATAACGAATGCAAAGGAGCACGCCGGCTACCAGCAATTAAAGCACCGCTAACGATGACATTCCTCGTTACCTCCCTCGTGATTGCAGAGGGATGATCCCGGTGCAGCCCCCTCGTGCTGCAGCCATTTCACGAGCGTCTTCCGACACAGTTATGCAGCAATAAGAGATAAAAAAAATCCAACTCGTGTCTTAAGGAGGCAGATTGCTGCCTTCATCTGTCTCCTTGATCAGCTGCCAGGGCTGCGTGTGCTGCAGTAACTCCATTCTTTTCAGCATGTTCCTATATATCACTATCAGTTATTGAAATCCTAATTCTGCTGAGGGGTTTTGGGGCATCTAGAAAGCCACGCTGGCTCAACATGTGCAGAGGCTCAAACGTAACCTGCAAAGCAATCTACGCTGCGGGTGCTCTTCACCAAAATCTTGAGTTTTCAGCATCTTTTTGTGAGGTTTCTAAGCAACCCCCCCTGCAATCTTGTTTGTTTGGGCTTGGCAGATCCCCAGCATCCTGCCTTCCTTGGGTGGCCACCAGCTTCAGGAAGCCGCCCGCTGCCTTGGCGTGGAAGGAAGGAGTTGTCTTCGCGGCACAAGTTTTCAAGTGCTTACAGTGAATGCGGTCACTTGGCGCACTGCTCGCCCTTCCTTCCTCCTACCCTGTTCAGATTGGAAAGATCTCATCTCTCAAAGCACAGCCAGGCGTTGGCATTGGTGGTGGAGTCATCGTCCCTGGAAGCACACGGGAAATATGGAGATGTGGCACTTGGGGACACGGGTAGTGGGCATGGTGGGATGGGTTGGGGTTGGATGTGGGGGTCTTGGAGGTCTTTTCTAACCCTGATGATTCTATGGGTGGACGTAGTGGGGTTAGGTTGGATTTAATCATGCAGGTCTTTTCCAACCCTGGTGATTCTATGGGTGGACGTGGTGGGGTTGTGAGTTGGATTTAATCATGCAGGTCTTTTCCAACCCTGGTGATTCTATGAGTGGACATGGTGGGGTTGTGAGTTGGATTTAATCATGCAGGTCTTTTCCAACCCTGGTGATTCTATGGGTGGACGTGGTGGGGTTGGGATGGATTTAATCATGGAGGTCTTTTCCAACCATTGTGATTTTATGGTCCTAAGGTGGAAGAGCGAAGCTCGTGGGCTGGGTGGCGTTTTGTTGGCTGCTTCTTTTGTGTTTTATTACTTCTAAAAGCTTCTATGTTGTTTCACCGGCCTTCCTGCTATTACATGGAGACTGAATACATCTCATTCCGCACATAATAATATCTTACTTCACATGTGGACGGCTTCTTGGAACGGTGGCCCCAGTCTGGCTGTGAAGTTGGGCAATGTTGGTTTTCCACCTGCAGGCAGGGTCCGTAGGAATTCATCTGCCATTCAGAAAGACCTCTTGTGTAACACTGGAAATGAAACGAAAAGAGAGTTTATGCCATTGAGAGCGTGTGCTTCAATCTTCCATTGGTTCTCAGCCCTGTTTCTGGAGCAGTCTTTGTAGGTCCCATGACTCGAGTGTGACAACAAAGTGGAGGAACCCCATTAGATACCCCAGATCGTGGTGATGCTAAACTGCTTCTAACAAATGTCCTCATCCCGGCACATGAGCTAACTCAATGTGTAGCTATACTGGCCTCTGTTGAAGGCAGCATGCTCTCCAGCTAACGTTGAAGGTGGGTAGGTAATGTTTTCTTGGCTTGGACATACAGATGTCTGTCTGCTTGTAGGCCTGGAGCAAGAGGTCTGAGTGTTCTGAGCCTTTCTTGTATCAGTAGAGGCGGCCCTGGATGGAAGGGAGGTCGTTCAGCTCTCCTAATGCCATGCTAGTGCATTATTGGAGTTAATTAAAATCGCTCTTCTGCAATCTGTAATCATCCGTTGTGTTCATTTGCTGTGGTGTGACGAGTTGTAGGGGTCTGGTAGGGTCTTACAGAGCTGGTTCAGGTCCATCCCGATGGGAGCAGGGCTGGATGGTGGCACATAGGAGCAGTCCTCTTCCTTCCCTCATATACTGACCATGGCAAATGGGTCTTGGAATGGGGCAGAGTCTCTTCCGATGGTACTGAATCATAGAACCATGGCATATCCCAATTTGGAAGGGATCCTCTTGATCCTACACGGATGGAAAGAACCCTCATTGTGCCCTCTTTTGTCAGGTGCGGAGCCAAATCTATTCATCTATTTTTATTAAATAGAATTAGCCGGCTAATGCCCTAATTAAGCGAGGTTTACCATAATCTCTGCTCTCAGTCGTCCCTCCTGCTGCACTGATCCCTTCTCCCCTCCCTTTTTATTTCCAGGAGGTTTTGTAATAGGGTTTTTCTTTTTGCAATGCTGCTTTGTGAAGCACTTCTGTCTCCTTCTGACTAAGAGTTCGCTCACAGCCCATCCCTGCTTGGGGGGGGAGGGGAGGAGACAAGGAAAAAGGCCGGTGCAATCTGGTGCTGTCATCTTCTATTGGCTTCTACATTCGTGTATCTGAAGGGTTTTGTTTTGGCTTTTCTGGGACGTGAAATTCATGAATGCAAACTTTTAACATTTGAACTGCTCTCCTACGCTTTCCCGGCATGATCCCCACAAGTGGGTTTGCCACCCCTTGCCAACCTTTAGGGATGAATATGGCCTTTATGGTGCTGCCTTTCATCCCCGTGACGTACGTCCCTCAGCTTAACCACTGCTGGACACCAAAATGATGTTGTGAGGGCCGGAACAGAGATGGGTGGCTCAATGGGAGGACCCAATGCCCAACATTTTGGTGCTGAGGCCTCATTGGGAGCCCAGCCTCTACAGTGTTGAGGTGGGTTGCTTTGCAGGCATCAGGGTTGATGAGTTTGCTCTTGTAATGCAACTTTAATTTTTCACAAGCATTGGAACCCAACGTCTTGGTGCTGAGGCCTCATTGGGAGCCCAACCTCTACAGCGTTGAGGTCATTTGCTTTGGAGGCATCAGGATTGATGAGTCTGCTCTCGTAATACAACTTGAATTCTTCATGAGCACATCTTATGAGAACATCTCATTTTAGAGGTTCCGTTGTGCTTTGAGGGATGTATATCTCTTTAATAAGAGTAGTCCAATGTATCTTGGACAGAAGGACGAGCGTTGCAGGAGGAGCTGAGCCATGAGATGGTGGTGAACACATTGTCCCCAGGCATGTGAAAGAAAGGAAGGAGACTCTGAGCTAAAACGATGCTGGTGAATCACTCGGGGCTCTGTCCTTTGTGAGTAATGCTGTGAATCTGTGGCTCTTGCAGCAATGCTCTCCCAACCCACCCGTGCCGTACTGAGAGGCTGCAGAGCCGCGTCTCCCAGCTGAGCCTCCAGTTGGGTGAGCTGAAGCGTTGACGTCCTCGGACTCTTGCTAAAAATACAAGCACACGCTTCCCCGCCTGTAATATTAGCACAGTTCAGCTCTTGTCTTCAGTTCTGAGAGGAGCCCAGCGGGCAACACGTGTTTCAGACAAGGATTTGTCACCCGCAAGCTGTCGTGGTTCCGTGACCCTTCTGTGCCGGGGGGGAAGCTCTGCAGGTTACAGGTTTCCTTTGTGGTCGCCGCCGATGTCGGTGGGGATGAGAATTACTATTTTTATTGTAGCCAATGCAATGAAGTTATCGAGGCAGCAGGTTATAAGCCATAATAGCACGAGCTCACCTGTTCTGGAGGACACCTTACACCCAAGTCATTCAACCAAATCAAGTTATTATTTTGGTTGTTCCTCTTGTGCAAGCAGAGCACATAAAGCTGACACCAAGGACTCTGACCTGAGCTGGCACAGCTCTGCATGTACCTGCAACCGACTCGGCCTGGAAGTTCTCCTCTTTGCTCAGTGGTTGGCATCAAAGTGGCTTTTCCTTCTGGCTTTCACACCCGGCAGTGTTGGGCTGAAGGGATAAATGGCCTTGGGTGTCTCACAGGGCTGGTGGTGGAAGGATGGATGGGGCTGCGGGCACTACGCAGTTGGGTTTGAGCTCCAGTTGGGTTTTGAACACTCAACGAGTGTTCCTGGTTGGAACTGAAGTGGGTGGAAAGGAGGAGACGGAAGGCACTCCTGGGGTGTTTGATCCCTCGTGTTCCAGCTGTTGGATGCAGAAGGTTAAGTGGGGATCAGAAGCAAATAGGGGTCTTTGGCAGAGGCAGCCGTGCTCCGTGAGAGCTCTTTGACACTCTGTGAGGCAGCTGAAGGAAGGCTGAAATTTGCAGCTCAATGTGAGCTGTGATCTCGCTTGATTGAGCATTTACAATGCGTCTCAAGCAAAATGAAAGCTTTGAAATCTCCCGGAGGAGAGAAGCAAGAAGGCAGCAGGGCCGGAGGGCTCGGAAACAGCAACTTGTGAGCCTGCGAGGCATTGCCTCACCCCCTCAGTATGGTTCCACAGGGAGGGGAACAAGAGGGCCATTGTGGGATGGGTGCTCAGCCAGATGTTTGCAGTGACCTCCACAATGGCCCTTTTCATTTCCTGCGCCTGAAATCAGATTGGGATCACTCTGAAATGAGGGAGGTGGGCGGCAGTGGCTGCAGCCCGGGGTGAGGAGCTTGTTTGGTGCATTGAATGTCCCACAAGAGCAAGGGTGGCGGCGGAGGATGCGTTGGACCAGGGAGAGGGAATAAATACCTCAGATGTGTCTGAAGTGCATGACAGGGGCTGGCAGGAGGGACAGCAGGACGGGCAGCTGGTTCTAACTTCACTTATCCCTGCCGGCCTTGGGGAGAACACGACGTGGGCTGGATTCCTGAGACCCCTCAATGCCAGGATTCGTCTCCAATGTTTGGTATGTACCAAGTCTAGCCTTGAATTAGCGCAGTGAAACTCAGTGGGTTTGCTCCAGCTTTTGGGTTTTTGTAGCATGTTCCATTTCTGAATTCTTCTCCTAATTTGGTGGTTTTCTGCCTGTTGAAGAGGTTTGTCCCCTCCCATAAACCAACCCCACTCACCTGGGAGGTCACCAGTGAAAGCTGTGGGGCTGCTTTGAAGCTGAATGTGTTGGTTGTGAAGCCATGTTGTCCCCATTCGCATTGCTCATCAGTGGGGAAACCAGTGCAAGGGGCTCCCTCTGTTTTCGGGCTCCTCTGTCGCAGCTGGTTTGGACCTGATGAACTCCAGAGGTCCTGGCCAACCTAAATCATTGTGGGACCTTACCTGCCCTGTGTTCTGGGAAGTGCATCTTGTCCTTTGGTCCATGAGCTACTGGAGACCCTTCTAGGATGGTGCAGAACAAATGAGGGGGTGAAGAGGCCATGAAAAGGCTGCAGCTCTTCCACTTATGGAAGGGTTGCATGCTGGGGGAGGAATATGATGTTACAGGATTTGATTTGGATGTGCCGTGCCAGTCCAGCACACAACCACACGGTCAGGTTGCTGCCTTCCTCTTCTTGGTCTTGTTTCTTGCTTCCATTCCTATGGGGTACTTGAGTGAATGGTTTCCAGAGCAGATTACAAGCCAGAAGGATGCTTGGGTTGGGTTGGGTTGGGTTGGGTTGGGTTGGGTTGGGTTGGGAAGGCGCTCCGTGCTCCAACGGGTACAGATGTAACTGAGAACTGTGCTACTGCTTCTGTAGGCAGAGGTGTTCAGAGCATCCATTTCTCATGCTAAACTTAATCATTGGGGAATGAAACAGCATTTTGGGGGATTTCTTCCATTTGTTGCTTTTCCCAGCATAAACGTATCAGTTGATGGTGTTTAAGATTGTCTTGTGGTCTCTTCATGTGTATCTGGTGCCAGCTTGTCCTCCAGTGGTTCCTGTTGAGTAGCCTGCAGCCCACATCTAAGAACCACAGAATGTCCCAAGTTGTAAAGGACCCAAAATGAGGGCTCAGATGTAGAATTGTAGGAACATACAACATGTTGGGTTGGAATGAAACTCAAAGATCGTAGAGCCGTAGGATGGTTGGGCTGGAAGGGTCCTTAAAAGATCATAGAACCGTGGGATAGGTTTGAAGGGTCCTTAAAGATCATAGTGCCATGGGGTGGTTGGGTTGGAAAAATCCTTAAAGATGATAGAGCCACGGGGTGGTTGGGCTGGAAGGGTCCTTAAAGGTCCTAGAGCCATGAGACAGTTGGGTTGGAGGGGATCTTAGAGATCACAAAACCATGGGATGGTTGAGTTGGAAGGTGCCATAAAGATCATCCAGTTCCAACCCCCGATCTTTACATCTAATCCAGTGAGCGCAGAGATGGAAAGCACAGTGCGGCGAAGGGCCGGCTTGTTTTCCTCCTCCAAGGATGAAAATGCTGCAGCACCAAAATAGCAATCTCTGAGGAATGTCCAGGGTGAGGTAGAGGTCACAGTAAGTGTCGGTGCAGAGCTCGGATCTGATGCTTTCAGTTTTGCTGCTGAGTTCAAGCCCCGTTTCCTGTTAATTCTTCGGAGACCTTTTGCCACTCCTGGCATTGGGGTGGGGTGGGAGAAGCATTTTTGGATTCTTGGCTTGAAACAGAGGCAAACAGCAGCGTCCCGAGCCAAAACAGATGGAAGTCTGCCTAAAAGAGGTTTCACTTTGAGCCTATATAGGCCTAAACAGTACCTCATCCTGGAGACTCCTGAAATTATCGATAATTAGAACAATTAATATTATTCAATTGGAAAAAAAACCTGCAGAGATCATCAAATTCAGCTCCATTTTAGGGCTTTCAAGATATTTTTGGTTTTAAGGATCATTGAATGGTAGAATATCCCAAGTTGGAGGGCATCACTGAGTCCAGCTCCTCTTGTTTTAGGCTCGATGGGAGATTCCATGCCCCAAAGCGTGTGATGTCGCCTCTGGCTGATGATCAAAAAGAGGGGTCAGGCTTTTGGGGGGTAATGAAACATGGAAGACATTGAGATGGATCATTAATGGCTGGGATTGATTTACAACAGGATGGAGGCTTGTCAAAAATACCTGAAATTCAGGTGGGGGTTGGTTGTTAAAGCAGAAGGAAATGTGCCCGTGTGTCGTTAACGGTAATTCCTCTGTCCACATCTAGAATGCAAAGGAACCAGAAGTGCTCGGGAGCACTGGATGCGCTGTGCTCTTTACACATGACCTTTGAGGTTCATCAAAGTCTTTTCTCTTTCTATAGAGTTTCTACCGTGACCTTTCCTTTGCCGTATTCTCAAGCTTGGATTGGGTGAAAGGAGAGCTCAGCCCTCCACGGCTGACATCTCTCATCTGCGTTGCTCTTTGACTTTTAAATAACAGCAAGAAAAAGAGGGAAAGTGGTTCAAAGCAAAGGTTTGTTCCCAAAGGTTGGGGCTGTGTGTTATCTCTGCTTGGGGACGTTGTTGCTGCCTACTTCCAGCTGCACAAAAACCTTTGGGTCCTGTTGGAAATCAATTCCAGCTTTGTGCTCTCGGTAATGAAGTTTGAAAGCTGGTGCTGAAGCCTGGGGATTCATCAAGTATTCCATGTATCGAGGATGGCTTTGGTAGAGGACTTGGTTGTCTCTCATCAGCTCCACTATCTTAGTTTGAGATGATCTGCTTTTAAAAGGGAAAATAAAGTTATAGCTCGGATGGGTTGGAGGTTGGACTCGATGGTCTTTGGAGGTCATTTCAGACCTTAATGATTCCATAGTTGTGTGTGTTAATATGGTGGGGATGGGTTGGAGGTTGGACTCAATGGTCTTTGGAGGTCTTTTGAGACTTTAATGATTCCATAGCTGTGTGTGAATATGGTGAGGATGGGTTGGAGGTTGGACTCGATGGTCTTGGAGGTCTTTTCAGACCTTAATGATTCCATAGTTGTGTGTGTTTATATGGTGGGGATGGGTTGGAGGTTGGACTCGATGGTCTTGGAGGTCTTTTCAGACCTTAATGATTCCATAGTTATGTGTGTAAATGTGGTTAGGATGGGTTGGAGGTTGAACTCAATGGTCTTTGGAGGTCTTTTCAGACCTTAATGATTCCATAGTTCTGTGTGTGAATATGGTGAGGATGGGTTGGAGGTTGGATTTGATCGTCTTGGAGGTCTTTTCAGACCTTAATGATTCCATAGCTGTGTGTGTTAATATGGTGAGGATGGGTTGGAGGTTGGACTCGATGGTCTTTGGAGGTCTTTTCAGACCTTAATGATTCCATAGCTCTGTGTGTGAATATGGTGGGGATGGGTTGGAGGTTGGACTCGATGGTCTTGGAGGTCTTTCCCAACCATTCTGTGATTCAAAGAGCTGCATTGGAAGGCAGCTGCTGATGGTGGATTCAGTGACGGGTACGTCCTGGGATGGGGTTTCGGTGCAGAACATCTCAGACATTGCTGAGAACTCAAGAGAACAATGGCTGAGAATTGTGAGAAAGTAGAGATGGAACAAGAGAAATGAGGAACGTAATTGCGGCAGCTCCCCTTGGTAAATCTACCTGGAGGAAGAGGAAATGACAGGGGAGAAGGGACTTGTGTAGGCAGAGGAAGACTAAGCAAAGCAGCAAAGCCAAAGGCAAGACCTTTGAGGTGATTCCAGTGTCTGGTCCAACAGGATGCAGTTTCTGGGTGGGTTTTCTCGTTTCAGAAAGCTCCATGGTGGCGTGAGACGGCAGTAAGGGTATGTGGGTGGATGGAGGCATCGTCTGCTGGGGACAGGGATGGAAAGGGGTCTTCTCCAGAGGGTGGTGGGCACGGCCCTGAGCTGCTGGAGCTCAGGGAGCATTGGGAACAATGCACTCAGACATAGAGTTTGGGGTTTGGAACCAGGAGCTGGGCTCTGTGATCCTTGCGGGTCCTTTCCAAGTCTGGTCTTCATGCTTGTGCCAACGTCTGCTGAGCAGAAAGGCACCTGATCAATCGAGTTGGAAATGCTGGTTATTTTTCCTTCTAGTTCTCTATTTCCTGAAGCCCACCACCCAGTCCTGACTTCCATAAGCTGTGCCCTGCCTTGCTCTGCCTTTTCACTTGGGAGGCCTGGTTGGCTGTTTTCAACCTGATCCCATGTGCCAAGGGTGGTGGGAGGGGAATGTCACAGCCGTTCTGGTGTGGGAATGGCCACAAAGCACCGTGAAGCTCTTGGCTGAGCCCCAGGCTGCAGAGCTTCTCTGTGTCATCATCATGGACTTCTCAGGGTCATAGAATAGAATATTTAAGTTGGAAGAGACCACTAAGATCATTGAGTCTGACCGTCAGCACATCCCCACCATTCCTACTCATAGAATCATTGAGATTGGAGAGGACCCATTCCTACTCATAGAATCATTGAGATTGGAGAGGACCCATTCCTACTCATGGAATCATTGAGATTGGAGAGGACCCATTCCTACTCATAGAATCATTGAGATTGGAGAGGACCCATTCCTACTCATGGAATCATTGAGATTGGAGAGGACCCATTCCTACTCATAGAATCATTGAGATTGGAGAGGACCTCCAAGATCATCCAGACCCATCTCCATCCCATCCTCACCACGACCTGCAGGCTGAAGCTCGATGCCTTTAGCAGCATCGTGCTCTGGATGGAGGCCTGTGGAAGCCTCTCCTAACTGTGTTTTCCCAGTCTTCATTCAACAGGAACGAGAGCACTCAGTGGGTATTTTCTCAGTGCGTGCTTTCAAGTGTCACTCCCATGCGTTCTCTGGATCTCCGGTGAGGATTCCTTGTATAAATAGGCTTTGACTCGTTGCTACTGGAGCTTCCAGTTCCCACGCTGATTCTTATCAAAGAAGATTAGCTCCCAGCCAAAGCTGTTGTTTTTTTTTCTTTCTTTCAAGGGATTTATCCCATCCAAACACGTCTGCGGTTTCGCTGCGCCGCTGGAGCTGCCCCATTGGTGGAGCAGGGCTGGTAACCATCTGCTGAGCCACCAGAATTAGGGTGAGGCAGCTCAGTGAGATGCCAGGATGGGAATGAAGTTCATTTACGGATCAGGTGTTGGCACGGTGCTGTTAATTGCATTGATGAGTGTAACACAAACCCTCCGTGCGGGTTGGGATCCCCGATAACATCGCGATGCTGAAGCAGCCGCGTGGTCGAAGGCCAATGGGAGGATTTTCCTGCTTCAGCAGAACTTGCTTTGATTGCTGAGCTCAACCAAAGCTCACAGGTTCTGGCATTGGGAATTAATTCCGCTTGCACAGTGCGGGGCCGGAGCTTTTTAGGATCTAAAGCAGGAAATACTGGGTTAGTAAGAGCTGTGTGTGTATTCACAGCCCTATAGAGGCAGTGGGGCACGTTCAGCCCCCCATAACATCATTGGTCCTCAGGCCGAGCCCTTTATTGACCTCCTCTCCAACCCAAGTTCCTTCAGCTCCTCCCGCGTCTCCAACCCAACGCTTTTCAGCTCCTTCTCTTTGCTTCTCCCCTCTCAGCGTGTGGGTTTCGTTCAATTCCCTTTGCTGAGCTGGAAATGGAAATGACAGAAGCATTAAACCCAGCATAAGGGCAGCCAGGCCCCGCGGTGGGGCAGCGTGATGTGGGTGCACATGATAAAACCTGAAGGATGCGCTCAGTGACGCCATCGCGGGCGTTAATAAAAGATCTGTTCTCCTCAGGGGCTGCACCATCTGTGAGTACGTTGGGTTTCTTTGCAGTGCTGCACAGAGCCCTCAGTACGTCACGGAAAGAGCAGGAGCAAAATCATCTCCATTTGGGTGAGATCTACTTCCAGTCCCGCCTGGTAAATCTGATGTGAAAGGGAAGAAGGTGAACGGCTCCCACTTGGCTCTTATGGTTGAGTTCAGGCGTGCTGAACTGAAGCTGGTTCAGGAGCAGAACCCCATAGAGGTGTTTGGGTTTTTGGGGCCATGAGTTGAGTTTTTGGGGAGAACTCTATTAGGAGTCTCAGGCTTCTGAAGGGGAAAAGATACCATGAGATGACTAAGGTCGGAAAGGGCCTCAGGTTGGTGAGGTCTGTCAACCCATCCCCAACGCGCTCACCCATAGGAGCATTAAGGTTGGAGAAGACATCCAAGATCGGTGAAGTCCATCTGTCAACACATCCCCATAAACCCCACCATGACCCCTCATGGAAGCATTAAGGTTGGAGAAGACCTCCAAGATGGTCAAGCCCGACCATCAAATCCCGACGTTCTCCATTTGGATGCATTGGCTGGATGCTGTCCAGAATCTTGCCTTCACTCAAATCACTCTGTGAAAGGTCTGGAAGTGGTTCCGACCCGTTCTTTCATCCAGTTCTTAGTCTGATGTGTCTGGACTGGGACAACTGGTGCCGTCTATGAGTCTTGTCCTTGTGGTTGCTGTTATTTGATGAAGGGCAGGGGGCTCAGGTTGGATATTAGGAATAAATCCTTCCCCTATAGGGTGGATGGGGATGGGTTGGGGTTGGGTTTGGTGACCTGAGGGGTCTTCTCCAACTCGAACAGTGCTGTTATGCTATGTTGATACCCAATGGTTTTTATATATTAAAAAACAAGATGAGCAAGCAAATCAGCGTGTCAAATGGTTCCAAGTAATGCTTCCTTTGGGTTTGTTCTTCTTGTTTTAATATGAATCTGTGATTTCTGGTGGGCTTTTCCAATAGCAATCTGCTTCTGGGGAGGGGGATATCTCAGCAAGTATTGAGGCGCCCAGCTTTGGGTTTAGTGCTGTGCTTGGGCATCTAATGCCAAAAGATGGGGTATACAGTGCTTGGTTTGTCAGGGGCTGGTAGATCCCAAGTCAAAGCTGTAGGATTGCATTTAGATCCATTGTGAAGAGGGATATCTCAGCGAGTATTGAGAGGCCCAGCGTTAGGTTTAGTGCTGCGCTTGGGCATCTAATGCTAAAAGTTGGGATATCCAGTGCTTGGTTGGTAGATCCCAAGTCAAACCAAGCTGTAGGGTTGCATTAGATCCAGGTCAAAGCTGTAGGGTTGCATTAGATCCATTGGGAAAAGGGATATCCCAAACAGTGCAAGTCCGGAGCTGGTTTGGTTTCATGTTTGCGTGCCACCTTTGCACCCCTCAGGGATCTGACTCCAAACAAAGCCATTTTGGGGGTCAAAAAGCATTTCTTTTTCCCCCTTTTGCTGCAACCTTGTGATCTTCAGGCATAGGAAGGATGTTGGATGTTGGATATTGGATATTGGATGCTGGATATTGGATATGGGATATTGGATATTGGATATTGGATGTTGGATATTGGATATGGGATATTGGATATTGGATATTGGATGTTGGATATTGGATATTGGATACTGGATGTTGGATGTTGGATATTGGATGTTGGATGTTGGATGTTGGATATGGGATATGGGATGTTGGATGTTGGATATTGGATGCTGGATATTGGATATGGGATATTGGATATTGGATATTGGATATTGGATGTTGGATGTTGGATATTGGATATTGGATATTGGATATGGGATGTTGGATGTTGGATATGGGATATTGGATGTTGGATGTTGAATGTTGGATATTGGATACGGGATATGGGATGTTGGATATTGGATATGGGATATGGGATATTGGATATTGGATGTTGGATATTGGATGTTGGATATTGGATATGTGATATGGGATATGGGATGTTGGATGTTGGATGTTGGATATTAGATATTGGATATTGGATGTTGGATATTGGATATTGGATATTGGATGTTGGATGTTGGATATTGGATATGGGATATGGGATGTTGGATGTTGGATGTTGGATATTGGATATTGGATGTTGGATATTGGATATTGGATATTGGATGTTGGATATTGGATGTTGGATATTGGATGTTGGATATTGGATGTTGGATATTGGATATTGGATATTGGATGTTGGATATTGGATGTTGGATATTGGATATTGGATATTGGATATGGGATGTTGGATGTTGGATATTGGATACGGGATATGGGATGTTGGATGTTGTATATTGGATGTTGGATGTTGGATGTTGGATATTGGATGTTGGATATTGGATATTGGGTATTGGATGTTGGATATTGGGTATTGGATGTTGGATATTGGGTATTGGATGTTGGATGTTGGATATTGGATATGGGATATGGGATGTTGGATGTTGGATATTGGATATTGGATATTGGATGTTGGATATTGGATATTGGATGTTGGATGTTGGATATTGGATATTGGATATTGGATGTTGGATATTGGATATTGGATATTGGATGTTGGATGTTGGATATTGGATATGGGATATGGGATGTTGGATGTTGGATGTTGGATATTGGATATTGGATATTGGATATTGGATATTGGATATTGGATATTGGATATTGGATATTGGATATTAGATAAAGAAAGGAACTTCTCCTCCAGAATTGTGGTGATGCATTCAAACAGCTGCCCAGGGAGGTGGTGGAGATGTGGCCCTTGGAGGTACTCAAGGGACATGTGTCACTTGGGGCCAGTATATGTGCTGGGATGGGTTGGGGTTGGCATTGAAAGCCAAGGATGAGAGACCTAGAGCTTACCCTGACCTTGGTGCCTCGTTGGCCAGCTGATATCCATCCCCTTGGTTGCTGGTTGCATTAACTCCTTTCTTTAGGAGCCCTCTGCTTGCCCACAGGCTTCAATCTGTCAGCTGTCAAAGCCTGACGTGCAATTGGTTTGACGAGGCTCTTGGCAGGTTGGTGGGGGGATTTGAGGCTTAGAGGAGCAGCATCAATCGCCGGCTTGCAAGCTGCCCCCTGGCACCCCATTAATGACTTGGTGGGATTCCCTTTTCCCTGGAGTTTCCCATTTGAGTTGTCTTAAATCATTAAAAAGGAAGAAAAAAAAGGGGGGGGGGAGGGGGAGGCAGGGGCCGGGAAAGAGCATGGGCTCTTGGTGCTGCTGCCAAGTAGGTCAGTGCTCTCCCAGTCGTGTTGTTTGGGAGGTAGAAACGTTATTATATGTTGTGTTGATGAATATGATTTAGCCAGGAAGTATCGGTAATGGTTGGGCTAGAGGATCTTCTAGGTCTTTTCCAGCCTTGATAATTCTGTGATTCTGTTCGGTGCCACGTGGTGGGATGGAGATGGGGCTGGATGCACAGCAGGGTTTGTCAATGTTATCTCAGCATTACCTCGTCCTCAATTGATGATCGGTCATCTGGCCTCAGCAAAGCCCAATTAAAATCAATCTCTGTGCCCAATTAAAACCAATCTCTGTGAAACCTGGAGGATTAGATGGGCACATTCCTGAATTCTGGGGTGCAGGAGGAGCTGCGGTATCTGAGATGTGAGTTGTGCTATGGATTGGTGTTACCTCGATTTGGTAACCTGGAAAGTCAAGTCCCTTTGTGAATGTGTATCGATGGCCCTGACCAAGTCACAGCTGTTTGTTACACCATTATGGTGAGCGGTAAAATGGCATTTATTGGAATGCGAGGGTCCCTTATATAGGTATCCAGTTTCATCTTTATCTATTTTTTACATATGCATGACCCAGCAGGGGAGGGCCTATCACGTTACATCCTGAGGGTCCGATTTTGCCTAATACAACAGATTGGGTGGGCAGTTTGGGGCTGAATAGAATGAGACAAACTCAGCTCCTTGCATTGGGAGCTTATTGAGATGCCCACAGGTGCTTCCCATAGGAGGAAATGTGCCCCTGATTGAGCCCGGGGTATCGGGGTTGGAACTGGGTGTTCCAAAATGTTGTGATTCAATGAAGAATTGAAGTGATGTGTCTGGGTGGTGGTGGTTGTAAGTACCCCCATGTACATCTGGCTTGAAAGAAAACAAGGTTATTTCAGCAGAGAATAAATATCTCATGGATCAAATAGGCACCGATCACAGGGAGAAACATCACGTTCCAAATCCCTGTTGTAATGTCGTTTTAATAGTAAGGTATTCCACATAAATTGTTTCAGGACATGGAAAAAATTGATTGTACGGTGCCAAACTGTGACTACTTGCCCCATATGTTACACATGTACAGTTTGAAGCTCAGATCCTGTGTTGGTTTTGATGTGGCCATCCATGTCTTTACAAAAGCTGGGTGATTTTTTGGAAGGATCTTTGAGGATCATAGAACCAGAGGATGGGTTGGAAAGGTCCTCAAATAGTGTATAGCCATGGGATGGTTGGGTTGGAAAGGTCCTTGAAGGTCACAGATCCATGGGATGGTTGGGTTGGAAGGGTCCTCAAAGGTCATAGAGCCATGGGTTTGTTGGGTTGGAAAGGTCCTCAAAGATCATAGAGCCATGGGTTGGTTGGATTGGAAAGGTCCTCAGAGGTCACAGATCCATGGGATGGTTGGGTTGGAAGGGTCCTTAAAGGTCATAGAGCCATGGGTTGGTTGGGTTGGAAAGGTCCTCAAAGATCATAGAGCCATGGGTTGGTTGGGTTAGAAAGGTCCTCAAAGGTCATAGAGCCATGGGTTGGTTGGGTTGGAAGGGTCCTCAAAGATCATAGAGCCATGGGTTGATTGGGTTGGAAAGGTCCTTGCAGGTCACAGACCCTGTTTCTCCATCCCCTTTGCAATCCATCTGCCGCAGCCACAAGTTCAAACCTAATACACACTAAGGTCAAGCTCCCCCTTTTTTAATTTCCTTGTTATTTATATATATTATTTTTTCCTGAAATCCGGTGGATCTCAGGCAGGTCTTAAACCACGGGGATTAGGGCTCTGTATTACAGCAGCAGCTCTCCCCCCACTGATGATTGCTCTGTTTGGGGCTGATTGTTCACGTTCTCGCACTGGGTGTATTATATTATCAACAGGCTTCCAAGTGGGTAGATGGCAAATCTTATGTGGGGGGAAAAAAACAAAGAAATCCACCCAAAAAAAGCACGAACCCGTTGTGTTTAGAGCCCAATTAAGCTGTGACTGCTTGCAGGCGCTCAGAGGGATGCAGGGAACACTGCAGCCTCTGTTCCCTGTGCAGACAGTGCTCGGAACAAACCCAGATGGTGCCAGGGAGCAGCACAGCCCCAGCCAGCCCCCGTCCTACCCTGCATGGCTCGGTGGTGCTCTGCCCTCCTTTATCCTGATTAATAGGGGGGTCCTCCCTCTTGTATTATGGAATTGTTAAGGTTGGTCAAGAGCTCTAAGATCGAGTCCAACGGCAGCACATCCCCACCATGTCCACTCTTAGGATCATAGAGTTATTGAGGTTGGAATAACCCTCCAAGATCATCGAGTCCAATAGCAGCCCATTCCCACCATTCCCACTCCTGGGGTCATAGGATCATTAAGGTTGGAAGGGCTCTCCAAAGTCATCAAGTCCAACACCAGCTCATCCCACCATTACCATTCCTGGGATCATGGAATCATTAAGATCAGTTGAATTAAGGTTGGAAGGAATGTCCAAAGTCACGAAGTCCAACAGCAGCCCATCCCCACCATTCCCACTTCTGGGATCATGGAATCATTAAGATTGGTCAAGACCTCTAAGGTCATCAAGTCCAACACCAGCCCATCCCCACCGTGTCCACTCCTGGGATCATGGAATCATTAAGATCGGTTGAATTAAGGTTGGAAGGAATGTCCAAAGTCATCAAGTCCAACACCAGCCCATCCCCACCATGTCCACTCCTGGGATCATTAAGATTGGTCGAGACCTCTAAGGTCATCAGGTCCAACAACAGCCCATCCCCACCGTGTCCACTCTTAGGACCATAGAGTTATTGAGGTTGGAATAACCCTCTAAGATCATCAAGTCCAACAGCAGCCCATCCCCACTGTGTCCACTTCTGGGGTCATAGAATCATTAAGATTGGTCAAGACCTCTAAGGTCATCGAGTCCAGCGCCAACCCATCCCCACCGTGTCCACTCCTGGGATCATGGAATCATTAAGGTTGGAAGAGCTCTCCAAAGTCATGAAGTCCAACAGCAGCCCACCCCCACCATAACCATTCCTGGGGTCATAGAATCATTAAGGTTGGACCACCATTCCCACTTATGGGGTCATAGGACAGTTAAGGTTGGAAGAGCTCACCAAAGTCATGAAGTCCAACACCAGCCCAACCCCACTATGCCCACTCTTAGGATCATAGAATTACTGAGGTTGGAATAACCCTCCAAGATCATCGCATGCAACACCAGCCCATTCCCACCATTCCCACTTATGGGGTCATAGGACAGTTAAGGTTGGAAGAGCTCTCCAAAGTCATCAAGTCTGACACCAGCCCATTCCCACCATTCCCATTCCTGGGGTCATGGAAGCATTAAGGTTAGAAGAGCTCTCCAAAGCCATGAAGTCCAACACCAGCCCATTCCCACCGCACCCACTTCTGGGACCATGGAATCATTAAGGTTGGTTGAATTAAGGTTGGAAGGAATGTCCAAAGTCATGAAGTCCAACACCAGCCCACCCCCACCATGCCCACTTCTGGGATCATGAAATCATTAAGGTTGGAAGAGCTCTCCAAAGTCATGACGTCCAACAGCAGCCCACCCCCACCCATAGAATCATTAAGTTTGGAGAAGACCTCCGAGATGAGCAGGTCCATCATTGACCCCATCCCTTGTACCCAGTCCCTTGTGCGTGTTTCCATCTGGGATCTGGTGCCCTTCACTTGGCTCAGAAGGGTTTTCTCGCTGAGCTCAGGGATGAGCTCTTTGTGTGCTCCGATTTCATAGCCGACGTTTTGCCCTTTTTATCTTATTATACTCTAATCAAGAAGGTTTTTTTGATGCTGTAATTAAAAACACGGGTTTAATGGGCATGCCGCAGGATGTAAATTCATAGGAGGATGCGGGGGAGGGGAGGAAATACACATACGAGTCAAACTTCCAAGACCAAAGAGCTTTTGCGCTCACTTAGTCTATTGTAATTAAGGGTGTGGTGCTTAAGGGGTATTAATTAGTCCCATGGGTGAGGCTGGGAGCCAGAAAAACGCTGCCTCCGCCCCTATTCCCCGCTGGGAGATTCGGGGTGGTGGATTGTAATGATAACACAATGAGAATCCCTCGGGACGTTGGGTGCAGCTGGATTGTGCCATGCGGGTTCCAAGCCATTCCAATGGGGGCAGACATTGCCATAGCCCATCTAATGAGGTTGAAAGCGTATGGCCGTCGCTTGGGCTCAACGTGGTGGGGGGAAATGTCCTGAAGGAGCGTGTGCTGATCTGCTCCCGACGTGGGAATCAGGGCTGGGGAAGACACCCGCCCTATTCTTCTCTATGAGGGTGTGCTGGAGGCGCCTCGCTATCCTTGGATATCTACGCGGTGGATTAATTACACCCCTGGTCCCTGGGAGCGCCGTCTGCTCCCTATCTTTGGGGACCGGTGGAGGTGCAGGTGGTCATGGGTCGGCGGTGTCCACTGGCCAAACCCAGCGAGCGACGGGTTGGGTGGGAAGGAGCAGGAAAACGCTCTTGAAGCTTTGAACAGGAAGGCTGCAGCAACGAAAGGCAGCCCGACGGGGAAGAGAAACTGCCGCGGTAATTACAGCGGGTGATGAAGAAGGGGAAAATGATAGGCCAGGGTTATCAATTAGATACTGAGTCAGGAGGTCAGCGCCGCAGAGGGAGAAACTGCTGATGAGCAGCGAGTTTTGTGGCTCCCAACGTGTCTAGGACTCGTTCCTAGCCATGGCATGGGCTGTTAATTGATGCTAAGGATGTGTCTGGTGAGCTCTGCTTCCTTCTTCACGTATAGTTCAGGCTGCTGTTGTTTGGGAAATGGAAGCAGAAAGTAAAGCTGAGTGGAAAATTCAGGTGTCTCATGGTATATAAGTGTAGGAATATGTCATCTTGGAAACGAAGGTCTTGATAACACTTGATTTTGGGGTTGGGTATCAGAAAGTCAAGCAGGAAGAGCCGTGTGGCTGTCCTGGCAGCCCAGTGTTTGGGGTTGGAAGACACAGTGTTGGTTGGAAGAGGGTTGGTGAGGATTTGGGGTGTGTGGGGTCTGTTAATAGGGGCTGGTGGAGCGTGGGTTGCATTGGCCGTGGCATTGACTGTCTGATATTGGCATAAAAGCACCAAAGTCACATGGTGGATCTGAGTATGGAGGTTGGAATCTTTCAGCCAAAAACTCTTAATTTTGTGGGGCTGGAAGTTGGATTTTTTTGTCAAGCTTTCCTTTAGGAAATTGTGAAGTGTGATACTAAGAAAAAGCCCCGTCAGCTGCAGTATTGCTGTTCCCAAGATGACATGGTGGAAGTCTGAGGGTTGATGTTCTTCCTTAGGACTGAGATATAAATTCCAGCTTTTCGGTCGCCGCACATGAGACCACATCTTAAAATATTCATTTCTCTGGCAGCTGCTCTCTGTGTTCCTCTGAGATGTGGTTTAACCCAGTTTCTTTGCCTGCAGTGTTAGTAGGAACGAGGCTGAATTTGCTGGGTACGGCGATGTGAGGCATTGTGGCTCCATCTCAGGACATGAGGAATGGGATCATGGAAGGGATGAGGTTGGAAGTGATCTTTGGGTCCATCCCTACTCCAGCAGGGCCACTGAGACCTGGTTGCCCATGACCACATCCAAAAGGGTTTGGAGATCTCAATGGAGCAGACCCCACAACCTCGTTGGGTTCCTGTGCTCCATCACCCTTACTGGGAGGGCTGGAAAGTGATGCAGCCAAGTTGGGAAGAACCCAACTCTTAGTGTTCTCTTTCTCCTTAGGGTTTCCCCTTTCTCCTTGGGGTCTCCCCTTTCTCCTTGGGGTCTCCCCTTTCTCTTGGGGTCTCTCCTTTCTCCTTGGGGTCTCCCCTTATCCCTTGGGGTCTCCCCTTTCCCTTGGGGTCTCCCCTTATCCCTTGGGGTCTCCCCTTTCCCTTGGGGTCTCCCCTTATCCCTAGGGGTCTCCCCTTTCTCCTTGGGGTCTCCCCTTTCTCCTTGGGGTCTCCCCTTATCCCTTGGGGTCTCCCCTTTCTCTTGGGGTCTCCCCTTATCCCTTGGGGTCTCCCCTTTCTTCTTGGGGTCTCCCCTTATCCCTTGGGGTCTCCGCTTTCCCTTGGGGTCTCCCCTTTCCTTTTGGGTCTCTTCTTGTCCCTTGGGGTCTCCCCTTTCCCTTGGGGTCTCCCCTTATCCCTTGGGGTCTCCCCTTTCTCTTGGGATCTCTCCTTTCTCCTTGGGGTCTCCCCTTTCTCTTGGGGTCTCCCCTTTCTCCTTGGGGTCTCCCCTTTCCCTTGGAGTCTCCCTTTCCCTTGGGATGTACTGAGTGCTGAAGGCTTTGGGGACTGATCTGGCATCATGTAGGTGAGCTGAAGTGCCCTGAGAACCATTAGCTCCATAGGAAGTGTTGTCAAACGAGTGTTATTTGTGGCAGCAAAGCTCCGTGGGAATGGGAGGAGATGTTGGTGCTGCCTCAAGACGTTCTGAGATCCTTCAGTAGGTGTGTTCTGTTGTAATTCATGCAGTGGTAATGGACTTCTCTGGTTTCACTGCATTCACAGGGATGAGAACCACGTTTCCACTTCCATCCACGCGCTTCACTTCCCTCTGTGCTCTGCTGTCATCTTCCAGGAATTCCTGCTATGTTTCTTTGCCCTCATACCCAGTGTTGGTGGTGTCCAACCACAGAGAGGCATAATCCAAGTAGTAAAGCCCTTCAAGGGCACTCTATTACTCAGAGACTTCAGCAGGATATCTCATCTTAGCTGTGCTTCCATAAAGAAGCTGCTCTGCAGTCTCTCGTGCATACTGAGGTTTTTCCCAAAGGTTGGGGCAGTGGGAGCCCAGAGAATCTGGGTTCCCAACCCCGATATCACTTGATTTTGTGGTTGGGTATCAAAAAGTCAAGCAGGAAGACCCGTGTGGCTGTCCTGGAGACCCAGCGTTTGGGGTAAACCAAAGGTGTTGGTTGGAAGAGGTTTGGGGAGGATTTGGGTTGTGTTGGTTGGAAAAGGGTTGGTGAGGATTTGGGTTGTGTTGGTTGGAAGAGGGTTGGTGAGGATTTGGGTTGTGTTGGTTGGAAGAGGGTTGATGAGGATTTGGGGTGTGTTGGTTAGAAGGGGGTTGGTGAGGATTTGGGGTGTGTTGGTTGGAAAAGGGTTGGGGAAGATTTGGGGTGTGTTGGTTGGAAGAGGGTTGGAGAGGATTTGGGGTGTGTTGGTTGGAAGAGGGTTGGGGAGGATTTGGGTTGTGTTGGTTGGAAGAGGGTTAGTGAGGATTTGGGTTGTGTTGGTTGGAAGAGGGTTGGTGAGGATTTGGGTTGTGTTGGTTGGAAGAGGGTTGGGGAGGATTTGGAGTGTGTGGGGTCTGTTGATGGGGGCTGGCGGAGCGTGGGTTGCATTGGCCCTGGCAGTGCTGGTGGGCAGCGCTCTGCTTTGTGTTCCCACTCTAAAAGCCCACGTGTGGGCGTGGTGGGATGGGTTGAGGGGTGGACTTGATGATCTCCCACCCGTGAGGGTTCTGTGATTCCACGAGCCCATTGATGGAGGTTGAACACCATCAATCCCCGCGTGGTTCAGCTGAGGGAGCGCTGTCTGTCGGAGCAATCCGTCAGGCTGGTTTGAGTCGAGCCCGCTGTTAAGTGGATTAAAGTTAATTAAACATTGTTAACGGCGAATCGCTTGCGTGATAACGAGCCCCGCCACAGGGCCCGGCTTATCAGTCACCTCTCTGTGACAGATCTGCACCCACCATAGGTTCTGTATTTCAAATACTATTTACCTTGAAAGTTGCAGGATGCTTTTGTTGCATTTTTCATCCCCCTTTTTGGATCACAGAGCACTGCAGATCCTCTATGGGAGGAAAGCTGCTTTATACAGAGACGTCAGCTGCCTTTGGGGAGCAAACCAGGAGCAGGAGCAAGCACGGGAGGTGCAGTAGCAAGGGAATACTGGTGGGTACAGCTCTCATTTTATGGACTGCCCTGCTGCGGTGCAGTGTGGGGAAGGCATTGCTGCGACATCCAAAGGTGCCCGGCAATGAGTGGAGCTGGCAACGTGCTCACAGCCCCAAATGTCTCAAGCTGGATGCAAAAGCCACGTGGTTTTGCTTTTGTTTTAGCACCTCGAGCTCTGCTGGAGTTTGCAGGAGGACGAGGAACAAAAGTGAGCTGCTCAGTGTGTCATTGTGGAGCTGACGAATAGCACAGCAGCGTGTGGCAGCGCTCAGCCCGCCTTCGGAGCGTGGGGAGCGGGATGTAATGGCAGGTTTCGGGGCTGTTTCCTGGTGGGAGATAAAGGAGCAAGTTCTCTAAAACGTTTGGGACACTGTTCCATACAGGAGGAATGCGGAACATCCAGAAATGGCTGCTCTGACATTTGTGTGCTCTTCCAAAAGCGTTAGAGAAACGTGGTTGAGTGGGAAAGGTCCTTAAAGGTTGTAGAGCCATGGAATGGGTTGGGTTGGAAAGGTCCTTAAAGGTCATAGAGCCGTGGAATGGGTTGGGTTGGAAAGGTTTTTTAAGGGTCTTAGAGCCAGGGAATGATTAGGTTGGAATGATCTTAAAGGTCGTAGAGCCATGGAATGGGTTGGGTTGGAAAGGTCCTTAAAGATTGTAGAGCCATGGAATGCGTTGGGTTGGAAAGGTCATTGAAGGTCCTAGAGCTGTGGAATGGGTTGGGTTGGAAAGGTTTTTAAGTGTCGTAGAGCCAGAGAATGGTTGGGTTGGAAGGGTCCTTAAAGGTTGTAGAGTCATGGAATGGGTTGGGTTGGAAAGGTCCTTAAAGGTCATAGAGCCAGGGAACAGTTGGGCTGGAAAGGTCCTTCACTGAACCATGGAATAGACTGGGTTGCAAAGGTCCTTAAAGATCATAGGGCCAGGGAGTGGTTGTGTTGGAGATGTCTGTAATGGAATCATGGTTTGATTGGAAGGATCTTTAATGGAACCATGTAGTGGGTTTGGTTACGTTGGAAAGGTCCTTAAAGATTACAGAGCCAGGGAATGGTTGGGTTGGGAGGGTCCTTCATGGAACCATAGAATGAACTGAGGAGGAAGGAACCTATTTTAGCGTTGATGAAGAACTGCGAGCTGCAGGAGGGCACAGGTGCTGCTTTTTGGGTCTTTACTGATATATCTACTCATTTCTTATCGAATACGTCTGGTTTTCCAACCATTCCTTCCTCCTTAGGTGCTGCTTTTTAAGGTCTTTACTTATATATCTACTCATTTCGTATTGAATACACCTAGTTTTCCAACCATTCCTTCCTCCTTAGGTGCTGCTTTTTGGGTCTTTACTTATATATCTACTCATTTCTTATCGAATACATCTGGTTTTCCAACCATTTCTTTCTCCTTAGGTGCTGCTTTTTGAGTTCTTTACTTATACATCTACTCATTTCTTATCGAATACGTCTCGTTTTCCAACCATTCCTTCCTCCTTAGGTGCTGCTTTTTCGGTCCTTACTTATATATCAACTCGTTTCTTATCAAATACACCTGGTTTTCCAACCATTCCTTCCTCCTTTTCCACCCAGCTCTACCCCAGCCTGTATAACTCACGCGTGGGGCACGTTGCATTGCTCTCCCACACTTTGGCTGTCGGATTTTGGGCAGCGTGGGGACATCCTCATTTCCCCCTCCCTCCTCACATTGCTGTGAGCACGGAGCCCCAGGAATCCACCCCACCTGCCAACACAAGGGGCTGGGGCAGCAGATGCAGCACAGCTGCCCGGTGGCTGCGGGTTGTTATGTGCTTTGCTGGGGGGGTTTGGCCATCTGTGCTGTTCTCCGAGTTCCACGGGGGCTGGCGAAGCAGGAAACACTTTGGTTCATCAGACTGATGTGATTTGGTGTAGAAAAATGGCCTTTTTGGTGTAGCATTCATTGCCATCCCCCATTCCTCTATTAAGATCCTTCTTTCCTTCGTTGCCGCCCCACTTGCTCTCTCCAGTGTCCCACTTGTATTCCCAGGTGGCCATAAAAACCCCATCACTTTTACCTCTTTTTTTCTTTAATTCCCCATGTTATTTAGGCCTGTCGTGCAATGGGTCCATTCCTCCTTACAGTCATCTGGTTTGCCCCTATTTCTGGGGGGGGGGGGGGGGGGGGGGATGTAATTTCCCCCCAAGTTTTGCCCAATGAAAGCACCCACGCTGCTCTTTTGACACCATTTCTCTTCCAAATGAGATAACCCTGCTCTAAATCAATCTGCTGACCCTATATGCATTATACATGATCCTATTTTCCCCCATCAGAAGCATCAGATCTGATTCCTGTAGTGAGCAAGAGCACATGCTGCCACTGGCTTTGCCCATTTGCCATTAGCTTTTCCTAGTTACCATTGGCTTCTCCCAGTTGCCATTGGCTTTGCCCAGCTGCCATTTGCCCAGTTGCCATTAGCTTTTCCCAATTGCCATTGGCTTCTCCCAGTTGCTATTAGGTTTTCCCAGTTGCCATTTGCTCAATTACCATTGGCTTCTCCCAGTTTCCATTGGCTTCTCCCAGTTGCCATTTACCCAGTTACCATTGCCTTCTCCCAGTTGCCATTGGCTTCTCCCAGTTACCATTGCCTTTTCCCAGTTACCATTGGCTTCTCCCAGTTGCCATTGGCTTCTCCCAGTTACCATTGGCTTCTCCCAGTTGCCATTGGCTTCTCCCAGTTACCATTGGCTTCTCCCAGTTACCATTGGCTTCTCCCATTTGCCATTGCCTTTTCCCAGTTACCATTGTCTTCTCCCAGTTGCCATTTACCCAGTTGCCATTGCCTTCTCCCAGTTGCCATTGGCTTCTCCCAGTTACCATTGGCTTCTCCCAGTTGCCATTGGCTTCTCCCAGTTACCATTGGCTTCTCCCAGTTGCCATTTACCCAGTTACCATTGGCTTCTCCCAGTTGCCATTGGCTTCTCCCAGTTGCCATTGGCTTCTCCCAGTTACCATTGGCTTCTCCCAGTTGCCATTGGCTTCTCCCAGTTACCATTGGCTTCTCCCAGTTGCCATTGGCTTCTCCCAGTTACCATTTCCTTCTCCCAGTTACCATTGCCTTTTCCCAGTTCCTATTGCCTTCTCCCAGTTACCATTGGCTTCTCCCAGTTCCCATTGCCTTTTCCCAGTTCCCATTGCCTTTTCCCAGTTACCATTGCCTTTGTTGCTCTCCAACCCCCCCATGGTCTCGGGGCCATTGCATCCTGTCCCCCCATTGCTGCTGCAGGGCAGACATGTGTGCAGAGCAGGGCGGCCTCTCGCTGAGCTCCATTCCCATTGTCCGTGCAGCTTTCACACCCGCCGTGCCCTCAGTCTGACTGACAGCAGCCCATCGCATGGCAGTGCTCCAGCACGGGCCTTTCCCTTCCTTTGCATGTCCCAGCTGCCTGCATTTGTCCTGGCTGCATCCCGGGGCAGCAGCTGCAGCGCAGGGCTCGGCCCCGCTGCCGGGATTCCCTGCGTATCACCATCCTGCGTATCATGTGCTTCTATCCCGTGTTTCCTGCATTCCTTGCATTCCTGCTGTGTTTCTGACGTCTTCCAGCAGCATTCCTGCTGTTCTGTCACGCCTGTTTGCTCTCTGCTCCTTCTGTACCTTGCCACGCATGTTCCGTTTTCACTCCCTGCTTATTCCTTGCCTATTCCTTGCCTATTCCTTGCCCATTCCATACCTATTCCTTGCCTATCCTTGCCTATTCCTTGCCCATTCCTTGCTTATTCCTTGCCTATTCCTTACCAATTCCTTGAGTACCTTGCCTATTCCTTGCCTATTCCTTGAGTCCCCTGCTTATTCCTTGCCTATCCTTGCCTATCCTTGCCTATTTCTTGCCTATTCCTTGCCCATTCCTTGCCTATTCCTTGCCTATTCCTTACCTATTCCTTGAGTACCCTACCTATTCCTTGCCCATTCCTTGCCTATTTCTTGCCTGTTCGTTGCCTGTTCCTTGAGTACCCTGCTTATTCCTTGCCTATTTCTTGCCTATTCCTTGAGTCCCCTGCCTATTCCTTGCTTATTCCTTGTGTATCCCTCCCTTATTCTTGTGTATCCCCGAGTGTTCCTTGCCTATTTCTTGCCCATTTCTTGCATATCCTTGTGTATGCCTTTGCATTTCTTTCCTATTTCTTGCCCATTCCCTGCCTATATTACTGCATACTCTTTATATTCCTGTCAATCCTTGCATACCCCTTGTGGATTCCTTGTGTATTTATTAATTCATATTTCTTGCGTATCTCACTCATATTCCATGCACATTTCTTGCGTATTCCTTCTATATTCCTTGCACACAGCATCCTTGCATTCTGCTTCCTTTCTCCTTGCCAATTCCTCGTGTATTTCCTGAGTAAAGGAATATTTTAAAGGATATTTATAAATACTTAAAGGAATGCTTATCCCTTGCGTATTCCTTGCTTATTCTTGCCTATCCTTGCACATTTTTGCCCCGTTCTTCCTCCACCTCCTTTGCTTTACAACACTACCAACCTCCAGTGTTGGAATCTCTGCTTGGAAATCAGACTTTCTATGCACCCCTTTCCTCCAAAAAAGCTTCTTTAACACTTTCTCCGGAAGAACTTTGTATAATCCCACATTGTGATGCAAATAGGGGTGAGCAGGGAAGCTCAGCCACCCCATCCCCATCCCCATCCCCATCCCCATCCCCATCCCCATCCCCATCCCCATCCCCATCCCATCCCCATCCTATCTCCATCCCCATCCCCATCCCCATCCCATCCCCATCCCCATCCAACATCCCCATCCCATCCCCATCCCCATCCCCATCCCCATCCCATCCCCATCCCCATCCAATCCCCATCTCCATCCCATCCCCTTCTCCATCCCCATCCCCATCCTCATCCACATCCCCATCCCCATCCCCATCCCCATCCCCATCCCCATCCCCATCCCCATCCCCATCCCCATCCCCATCCCCATCCCCATCCCCATCCCCATCCCATCCCCATCCTATCTCCATCCCCATCCCCATCCCCATCCCATCCCCATCCCCATCCAACATCCCCATCCCATCCCCATCCCCATCTCCATCCCCATCCCCATCCCCATCCCCATCCCCATCCCCATCCCCATCCCCATCCCCATCTCCATCCCCATCCCCATCCCCATCCCATCCCCATCCCCATCCCCATCCCCATCCCCATCTCCATCCCCATCCCCATCCCCATCCCTATCCCATCCCCATCCAACATCCCCATCCCCATCCCATCCCCATCCCCATCCCCATCCCCATCCCCATCCCCATCTCCATCTCCATCCCCATCCCCATCCCTATCCCATCCCCATCCAACATCCCCATCCCATCCCCATCCCCATCCCCATCTCCATCCCATCCCCATCCCCATCCCCATCCCCATCCCCATCCCATCCCCATTCCCATCTCCATCCCCATCCCCATCCCCATCCCATCCCCATCCCCATCCCCATCCCATTCCCATCTCCATCCCCATCCCCATCCCCATCTCCATCCCCATCCCCATCCCTATCCCATCCCCATCCCATCCCCATCCCCATCCCCTTGTTGCAATGGGCCGGGCACGCAGCCATGGGGAGCTGGGAACAAAATAAAACCCATGCCAAGATCTATATATGCTCTGCCGTCCAGGAGCTCAGCTTTATGTTTGATGTGTTCATTTTCCAGCTGTGGGCACTGAAAGGAGGGTTGGATAATTCCCTTTTTGCAGAGATTTTGGGGGAAATGGGGATGTTTTTCGCTTCCATTCCTATCGGTGGTGATTTTTGATGCCTTATTTCAATGCAGGTCGCTGCTTGTCGGCTGGTTTTTGGCAAAGAGCTGGAAGTTCAAAGCGTTCCGCTCCGCGTTTCACACTCCCCGTATTGCCGAGAGATTATTACTATTAATAACCCATTAATCATCTTTCCTCTAAGGATTTTGGTTGGAAAAGCAAAATATGATGTATATTTATATATATTTATTAAGATGCATTCGGGACGGAGTTGGTAAATTGGGTGATCTCGGGTCAGTTGAATTTTTAAAGACTTCAGCCCCAAAAATTCAGGTCTGCGGGCACAGTGCTGGCACTGAAGTGGTGCTGATGTCCTGGCTTGATGTGGGCTGATCCAGGTGGCATCAGGATGGGTCACCTATGACGGTACTGTCCCAAAATAGGGCTGTTTCAGCCCAAAAATGATCGATGCTTGGAAGGCTGGAGCTCTGTTCCTGCAAAGAACATTGAGGGAATTGAGCTGAATGGGGCCGAGGGCAACCTGAGCTAGTGGGGGGCAATCGGCCCATATAGGGGGTTGGTGCTGGTTGGGCTTTGGGGTCCCTTCCAACCCCACCATTCTAGGCTTCAGTGGTTCTGTGATCTTTAAGGACCCTCCCAACCTATCCTATTGCTCTATGATCCTTAAGGACCTTTCCAAACTATCCTATATCTCTGTGATCTTTAAGGACCCTTCCAACTTATCCTATAGATCTGTGACCTTTAAGGACCCTTCCAACCTATCCTATAGCTCTATAATCTTTAAGGACCCTCCCAACCCAACCATTCTGTGTCTCCATGATCTTTAAGGACCCTTCCAACCTGTCCTATAGCTCTGTGATCCTTAAGGACCCTTCCAACCTGTCCTATAGCTCTGTGATCTTTAAGGACCCTTCCAACCTGTCCTATAGCTCTGTAATCTTTGAGGACTCTCCCAACCCAACCATTCTGTCTCCATGATCTTTAAGGACCCTTCCAACCTACCCTGTATCTCTATAATCATTAAGGACCCTCCCAATTGAACCATTCTGTGTCTCTATGATCTTTAAGGACACTTCCACCTATCCTATAGATCTGTGACCTTTAAGGACCCCCCTAACCTATCCTATAGCTCTATAATCTTTGAGGACCCTCCCAACCCAACCATTCTGTATCTCCGTGATCTTTAAGGACCCTTCCAACCTATCCTATAGCTCTATAATCTTTGAGGACCCTCCCAGCCCAATCATTCAGTGGCTCTGTGATCTTTAAGGACCCCTCCACCATATCCTATAGCTCTATGATCTTTAAGGACCCTTCCAACCTGTCCTGTAGCTCTATGATCTTTAAGGACCCCTCCAACTCCAGCCTATCCTATAGCCCTGTAATCTTTGAGGACCCTCCCAACCCCAACCATTCTTTGACCCAATGATCTTTAATGACCCCGTGACCATAAATCCCCATGGGGAGGTAGGAGAGGATGAAGCCGGGCTCTTCCCAGTTGTACCCAGCAGCAAGAAGAGGGGAACTGGGACCAAATGGAGCCTGGGGGGCTCAGTCCCTCCACATCCACCCAACTTTTTTGCTTCCCTTCAGCTAAATAATGCAAGAAGTCGATATCCTTTAGACCGTGACCTCTCCCACTTGGCTGGAAGGAGCCGACGAGCGCGGAGCTCGTTAGCACCGATGGATTGAAGCTCCTGTCAGCCTCCAGCTCAAAGGGCTGAGCTGCTTTGAGGAGCTCGAGGTCAGCCCTGCTTTCAAGCAGGGTCTCGATCCATCTCCGCCTCTTCGTTATCTGCCTTCGAGCAGCTTTTGGGGGGGGTTGAAAGGAGATAAGGCCCGGCTCAGCTTCGTGCTGTTAAGTTGGGATTGGGAGCGTCTGTAGAGCTCTCGTGCTGATAAGAGGGGAGGAGATCGCAGCCGTCCTCTGCTCTTTGGAAGCTGTTCTTTGAAAGGGATTTGAGTACGAGCCGTGTCCTCTACCACAGCGCCAAAGTCATCGACTCGTGGCTTCGAGTCGGCAGAGCCCACCCCAGGAAGGAGCAATGGGGCAGAGCAGCTGAGCATCCTACCCCAGAGACCCCCCATCCCAGTGACCATAGTGGGCTTCCAGTGCCCATAATGGGTTCCCAGTGCCCATCAAGGGTTCCCAATGCTCATAACAGGTTCCCGATGCCCATAATGGGTTCCCAGTGCCCATCATGGGTTCCCTATGCCCATATTGATTTCCCAGTGCCCATCATGGGTTCCCTATGCCCATATTGGTTTCCCAGTGCCCATCATGGGTTCCCAGTGCCCATAATGGGTTCCCGGTGCCCATAATGGGTTCCCAGTGCCCATCATGGTTTCCCAGTGCTCATAATGGGTTCCCGATGCTCATAATGGGTTCCTGGTGCCCATAATTGGTTCCCAGTAGCCATCTGGGTTCCCAGTGCCCATGGGAGCCTTCAAAAATGTTAGGAGCCTTCAAAAGTGTTAGAGGCACAGAGTGACCGGGTTGGAAAAGACCCTTTGGAGTCATGGAACTATGGGGTGATCTGGGTTGGAGATGCTGGCTTAAGTCATAGAACCACGAGGTGATGTGGGTTGGAGTCACTGTCTTAAGTCATGGAACTATGGGGTGATGTGGGTTGGATACACTGTGTTAAGTCGTGGAATCATGGGGTGGTCTGGGTTGGAAAAGACCCTCCTTAGAATGGTGGAACCGTGGGATAAAGAGCCTCTTAAGTTGCGGAATCATGGGGTGGTCTGGGTTGGAAAAGACCCTCTTAGAATGATGGAAGCATAGGGAGATCTGGGTTGGAAACAGACTTGTAGAGTGTTGGAAACATGGGGGGAAAACCTTTTTAGAATGATGGAGCAATGGGGTGAAAACCCTTTTAGAATGATGGAACCATGGGGCAAAAATCCATGTAGAGTGATGGAATCATGGGGTGAAGATCCATGTAGAGTGATGGAACCATGGGGTAAAGATCCATGTAGAGTGATGGAACCGTGAGGTAAAGATCCATGTAGAGTGATGGAACCGTGGGGTAAAGATCCATGTAGAGTGATGGAACCGTGGGGTAAAGATGGTTTTAGAATGATGGAACCATGGGGTAACCTATGTTTGAAAGGAGATTGGGATTGCAGAACTCAAACATCCTTCTGACCCCTCACATCCCATCACCTACTGATGTCAGCGGGGCTGTGTGCCCTGAGAGGGATGATGAGATTCATGAATCTGAGATTCTTATATCTGAGATTCATAAATCTGAGATTCCTATATCTGTGATTCATATATCTGAGATTCTTATATCTGAGATTCTTATATCTGAGATCCTTATATCTGAGATTCATATGTCTGTGATTCTTATATCTGAGATTCCTATATCCGAGATTCATGTATCTGTGACTCTTATATCTGAGATTCCTATATCTGTGATTCATATGTCTGAGATTCCTGTATCTGAGATTCATAAATCTGAGATTCATATATCTGAAAATCCTATATCTGAGATTCTTATATCTGAGATTCCTATATCTGAGATTCATAAATCTGAGATTCCTATATCTCAGATTCATATATCTGAGATTCATATATCTGAGATTCATAAATCTGAGATTCCTATATCTGAGATTCCTGTATCTAGGATTCTTATATCTGAGATTCATAAATCTGAGATTCATGTATCTGAGATTCCTGTATCTGAGATTCATATATCTGAGATTCATATATCTGAGATTCATAAATCTGAGATTCATGTATCTGAGATTCCTGTATCTGAGATTCATATATCTGAGATTCATATATCTGAGATTCATGTATCTGAGATTCATATATCTGAGATTCATGTATCTGAGATTCATATATCTGAGATTCCTATATCTGAGATTCATGTATCTGAGATTCATATATCTGAGATTCATGTATCTGAGATTCATATATCTGAGATTCCTATATCTGAGCACATTTGTTGTGCAGCTCAGGGTTATTTATAGTCTCCGTCTTGCAGCTCATCCGTGGGCGGAACTGAAGCTCTGATTCTCCCTGTAACATCTTTTTGTTCCATTTATTGAGCCCAGAGGGAGATGGCGGAGTCAGCCCGGCGAGCCTGGGGGCAACAGCTCCGTCTCATCCTTTACTTCACTCCCATCTCTCTATTTATGGCCTCAGAAATGCCTTCCAGGGAATGAACTCATCAGTATTTGTGTGTAGATGGAGGAGTTGTGGGATCAGGAGCTCAAGGAACACTGCTCTGTGTACAGATCATCCCCATGATCCGTGGGTGAGCAGTGTTGGGTTCGGGGCTGAGCAGGAACATGAAATATCCCTCGTTGCCAAGGTGTGAAATGTTCCATGTGGGGTTTTATGGCCGTGGTGGACGTGGTTGGGTCCGTAGTTCAAGTGGGGGTTGAGTTGGGTGAGCGTCGCGCGTAACATTGAGCATCACGAAGGCGTTTCCAACATGGACGCTTCCATGATCCTACAGCGTTGGCCCCACTCGCATCTTTAACGACTCATTTCAGCTCTTTGCTTTTCACCCTCCCTTAAATGAACATGTAATATCCGGATCTTTGCTTTTTGCTTTAATTTCTCTTAGTTCCTTGTTGGCTTTTCTCCCTGCGTCGATTGGAAACGGATCTATGAAAGGAAGAGGGTTTGGAGCAGGAAGGGGCAGAAAACGATCTCTGAGCACTCAAGGAACTGGGGGAATGTACAACGTTTGGGGTTGTGGGGTTTGCTGCTTATGGGAGAGCAATGCCCCCATAAATGGGAGGGGGAACATCGCTATAAGTGGGAGAGCCAGCGACCCTATAAATGGGAGAGGAACATCCTTATGGATGGGTGAGCAGTGGCCCTACAGATGGGAGAGCCTGGGTCTCTATAATGAGATCAGTGGCCCTATAGAGGTTAGACTCAGTGTCTCTATGAATGGGAGAGCGATGCCCCTATGGAAGGGAGAGGAACATCCCTATAAATGGCAATCAACCATTTAAACCAGTGGCTCAGTAAGCAGACCCCAATGGAAGAGCCCAATCTGGGGCTATTTTGCCCCCCAAATCTCTCTCCCCGTGGAGTCCTCCTGTTTTCACCTCATGTTTGTGGGGAGGGATTGAGGGGATGTGGAGATTTGGAGCATCCTCTGAATAGAGGGAGCCCTCTGCTGCCCTCTCTGCATGGTTGCGTCCTGCATTTCCTTATAAATTGGGTTTTCTACCCCAAAATCCAGGTGTAGCCTGTATGCTCTGACTTTGAACCGTCTCAGTAGGGCAGGAATTGGGGTTATTCTGCGGCTATCACCGATGGAATCCTCCCAGGGACCATCTCTGGATGCTGGGATTGAGGTTTTCTGCTGTTTGGGGGTTTGGACTTGGTGGTCTTGAGGTCAACTCCAGTGCTAATGGCTGTGGTTCTATTTAGGGATACACTGGGGATGCGTTGGGGATCTTGGAGGTCTTCTCCAGCCCTAATGATTCTATGGTTCTTTTTAGGGACATGATGGGGATGTATTGGGGTCAGATTTGGTGGTCTTGAGGTCTTTTCCAGCCCTAATGATTCTTTTTAGGGACATGATGGGGATGGGTTGGGGTTGGATTTGGTGGTCTTGAGATCTTCTCCAATACTAATGGCTGTGGTTCTATTTAGGGTTACACTTGGGGACACGTTGGGGATCTTGGAGGTCTTCTCCAGCCCTGATGATTCTTTTTAGGGACACGGTGGGGGTGGATTGGGGTCAGACTTGATGGTCTTGAGGTCTTCTCCAGCCCTAATGATTCTTTTTAGGGACACAATGGGGAGGAATTGGGGTCAGACTTGGTGGTCTTGAGGTCTTCTCCAATGCTAATGGCTGTGGTTCTAATTAGGGATACACTGGGGATGAGTTGGGGATCTTGGAGGTCTTCTCCAGCCCTGATGATTATATGGTTCTTTTTAGGGACACAATGGGATGCATCCTCCTTTAGGTGAGGTCCCATGTGACAGAGAGGTGCAATGAACCTGCGAACTCTTCTCTCTGAGTCACACCGACCCCTTTAACCCTTCCATTCCTATTCCCCTCCAGGCTGGAATGGGTGGAAATCATCGAACCTCGGACCCGGGAGCGCATGTACGCCAACCTGATCACGGGGGAATGCGTGTGGGACCCGCCGGCCGGCGTGCGGATCAAACGTACCAATGAGAACCAATGGTGGGAGCTCTTTGACCCCAACACCTCCCGTTTCTACTACTACAATGCCACCACGCAGCGCACGGTCTGGCACCGCCCGCAGAACTGCGACATCATCCCGTTGGCCAAACTACAGACCCTAAAGCAGAACACTGAATCTCCACGAGCGTCCACTGAAAACAGCCCCGGACGGAGCAGTAATGTCAGCAGGGAGGGCAGCACCAGCTCCTCGCTGGAGCAGGAGTTGGAAGGCAACGAGAAAGTGGCCGAGACGACGAGGTCGAGCCGGCAATCGGCCCCGTATGCTGCGGTGAAGGAAGAAACTGAAAGGTGAGGGCGGGTGGTGAGGAGTGGGGTTCTAGGGTTGGGTTACGACGGGTTTGGGGATTCTAGGGGTGCCTGCGTTGGGTTATGGGTGGATATTGAGGTTGTGTTGTGTTGGATTGGGTTATGGATGGATGTTGGGATTCTGGAGGTGGTTGTGTTGGGTTGTAGATGGATGTTGAGGTTGTGTTGTGTTGGGTTATGGATTTATGTTGGGGTTCTAGGAGTGGTTGTGTTGGGTTATAGATGGATGTTGGGGTTCTAGGAGTGGTTGTGTTGGGTTGTAGATGGACATTGGGGTCTAGGAGTGGTTGTGTTGGGTTATTGGATGTGTGTTGGGATTCTAAGTGTGATTATGTTGGGTAATGGATGGATCTTGGGGTTCTAGGAGTGGTTGTGTTGGGTTATAGATGGATGCTGGGGTTCTAGGAGTGATTGTGTTGGGTTTTGGATTGATGTTGAGGTTGTAGGGGTTGTGTTGGGTTATGGATGGGTGTTGGGATTCTAGGGGTGCCTGCGTTGGGTTATGGGACATTATTGAGGTTGTGTTGGGTTCGATTATGGATGAATGTTGGGGTTCTAGGAGTGGTTGTGTTGGGTTGTAGATGGACGTTGGGGGTCTAGGGTTGGGTTACGGATAGGTGCTGAGATTCTGGGGATGGTTATGTTGGGTTATGGATGGATGTTGGGGTTCTAGGGGTGCCTGCGTTGGGTTATGGGTGGATATTGAGGTTGTGTTGTGTTGGATTGGGTTATGGGTGGGTGTTGGGATTCTGGAGGTGGTTGTGTTGGGTTGTAGATGGATGTTGAGGTTGTGTTGGGTTGGGTTATGGATTTATGTTGGGGTTCTAGGAGTGGTTGTGTTGGGTTATAGATGGATGTTGGGGTTCTAGGAGTGGTTGTGTTGGGTTTTGGATTGATGTTGAGGTTGTAGGGGTTGTGTTGGGTTATGGATGGGTGTTGGGATTCTAGGGGGGCCTGCGTTGGGTTATGGGAGGATATTGAAGTTGTGTTGGGTTATGGATGGATGTTGGGGTTCTAGGAGTGGTTGTGTTGGGTTGTAGATGGACGCTGGGGGGTCTAGGGTTCAGTTATTGATGGGTGTTGGGATTCTAGGAATGGTTATGTTGGGTTTTGGATGGATGTTGAGGTTGTGTTGGGTTCGATTATGGATGAATGTTGGGGTTCTAGGAGTGGTTGTGTTGGGTTGTAGATGGACGTTGGGGGTCTAGGGTTGGGTTACGGATAGGTGCTGAGATTCTGGGGATGGTTATGGTGTGTTATGGGTGGATGTTGAGGTTGTAGGGGTTGTGTTGGGTTATGGGTGGATGTTGGGAAGTTGGGGTGGTTTCTGTGAATGGGTTCTGGGGTTCTTGGAGTGGTTGTGTTGGGTTATGGATGGATGTTGGTGTTCTAGGTGGTTGTGTTGGGTTATGGATGGATGTTGTGGTTCTAGGGGTGATTATGTTGGGTTATGGATGGATGTTGGGGTTCTAGGGGTGATTATGTTGGGTTATGGATGGGTGTTGGGGTTCTAGGAGTGGTTATGTTGGGTTAAGGATGGATGTTGGGGGTGGAAGGGTGGATGTGTTGAGTTATGGATGGATGTTGGGGTTCTAGAGATGAATGTGTTGGGTTATGGATGCGTGTTGGGGTTCTAGGGGTAGTTGTGTTGGGTTATGGATGGATGTTGGTGTTCTAGGTGGTTGTGTTGGGTTATGGATGGATGTTGGGGTTCTAGGGATGATTATGTTGGGTTATGGGTGGATGTTGGGGTTCTAGGGGTGGTTGTGTTGGGTTACGGATGCTTCTTGAGGTTGTAGGAATGGTTGAGTTGGGTTTTGGATGGATGTTGGGGTTGTAAGCGTGGTTATGTTGGGTTTTGGATGGATGTTGGGGTTCTAGGAGTGGTTATGTTGGGTTATGGATGGATGTTGGGGTTGTAAGCGTGGTTATGTTGGGTTTTGGATGGATGTTGGGGTTCTAGGAGTGGTTATGTTGGGTTTTAGATGCGTGTTGGGGTTCTATAGATGGTTGTGTTGGGGCTGTAGGGGTGGTTCTGTTGGTTGTGACCCAACACCACGTGGTCGTATGTTCACCCTGCCCCACTGCTGCTTGGAGCTGATCTCTGGGACCTCAACAGCAAATTGATCTCGGTGCTTATGAAAAGCAGAGCTCTTCCCAGCGTGGATTTGGGGGTATTATTGACGATCCCGATGACCTTTCTTCATGAAACTCACAACCTCAACCATTTTGCTGCGGGCTCTGATAGAGGAGATGCCTTTGGCTGCCAATGGGAAGGTGGCAAGAGGGGCAGAGCGCTCTGAGCACGTCATATTTCTTTCTTTTCTCATTATTTCCTTGAATTATTGGGCATTTTGGCTGATATTTTGCAACGAACTGAGCACGGAGAGCGTCAGACCCGAAGCGCCGCTTACATAACCAGGAAGAAAACCATCTTCAGCCCTTTGATTAGGAGCTGTAATTAAGCGTATGGTGCTCAGGGAGGTGGATTAAGGGAGGGATTTCAGTTCTATTCCTGGCCTGGCCACCGAGCTGTGTTATTTCGGTCGCATCACTTTCGCCGGGCATTTATATATATATAAATAAGAGCTGAGCTGGGGGGGGAATGGTGGCACCTCCCATTGCAGGAGGAGGGTAAAAGGGGGGGGAAGAAGGAAAAAGAAAGGAAAGATGAGCCCCCTACATCACAAAAAGCACCAAAAAACAGCTTTTCTGCCTTTTTTCTGTCCCTCTCATGGCTCCCTTTGATTTTGTAATCACTTTGCGGCTTAATTACTCTCACACCGGAACCCACTCACCCAACAGCGATTCCTCCAACTGCATCTGGGCAGACATGGGGGGTTTGGGGAGGAATCTTTGTCTTTGCTCACCCATGTGAGCATTTAAGTTTGATTTTTCCCCATTCTTTTAGGGCTCAGTTTGGGGGTGTTCCCACGCTCTGGAGTTTTATGTGGTAATTCAAATGTTCCTCCAACTTCAGCCATTCTTTTTGGGTTCTCCATGTTCTGCACTCAGAGTGTTTGTAGGTCTTTCCATCCGTGGAGATCTCTCTATAAAACCTCTCCCGTTTCTCTTTAACAAAACCAAACGTGGCCATTTGATGGCTGTGATCTTCAGCTTTGGTTGGAAGAGCTGACTGTCCAATGTGGACAACCAGTGGGCCACCATGGGCCACCATGGGCCACCGTGGGCCACCATGGGCCATGGTAGGCAGCCAAACCACCACGGGATATTGTGGGTGCCCCAAAGACAGCTGGAATTTGTAGGCACCAAAAAGACCACGGGATATTATAGGTACCCAAAGACAATTGGATATTGTAGGAACCCAAAGACCATGGGATATTATAGGTACCCCAAAGACAATTGGATATCGTAGGAAACCAAAGACCATGGGATATTATAGGTACCCCAAAGACAATTGGACATCGTAGGAACCCTAAAGACCATGGGATATTATAGGTACCCAAAGACAATTGGACATAGTAGGAACCCAAAGACCATGGGATATTATAGGTACCCAAAGACAATTGGATATCGTAGGAACCCAAAGACCATGGGATATTATAGGTACCCAAAGACAACTGGACATAGTAGGAACCCAAAAGACCATGGGATATTATAGGTACCCAAAGACAACTGGACATAGTAGGAACCCAAAAGACCATGGGATATTATAGGTACCCAAAGACAATTGGATATTGTAGGAACCCAAAGACCATGGGATATTATAGGTACCCAAAGACAATTGGACATCGTAGGAACCCAAAAGACCATGGGATATAGTTGGTAACTCAAAGACAATTGGATATTGTAGGCACCCAAAAGACCATGGGATATTATAGGTACCCAAAGACAATCAGATATTGTAGGTACACAAAGCTGTGGAGGACTCGGGTCGTAGGGTTGGACTTAGTGGTCTTTGTAGGTCCCTGCTGACTGAATTAAATCTACCCTGTCCTACCCTGTTATGTTCTATTCTCTCCTGTTCCTTTTCGGTCCTCCCTATCCCATTCCAGTTCTATCCTATCCTATCCTATCCTATCCTATCCTATCCTATCCTATCCTATCCTATCCTATCCTATCCTATCCTATCCTATCCCATCCTATCCCATCCTAATCCTATCCTGTCCTATCCTATCTTACCCCAACCCCATCCCATCCCATCCCATCCCATCCCATCCCATCCCATCCCATCCCATCCTAATCCCATCCCAACCCATCCCCATCCCCATCCCCATCCCATCCCATCCCATCCCATCCCATCCCATCCCATCCCACCCCATCCCATCCCATCCCATCCCATCCCATCCCATCCCATCCCATCCTAATCCCATCCCATCCCATCCCATCCCATCCTAATCCCATCTCATCCCACCCCACCCCATCCCATCCCATCCCATCCCATCCCATCCCATCCTAATCCCATCCCATCCCATCCCATCCTAATCCCATCTCATCCCACCCCACCCCACCCCATCCCATCCCATCCCATCCCATCCCATCCCATCCCATCCCATCCCATCCCATCCCATCCCATCCCATCCCATCCCAATCCCATCCCATCCCATCCCATCCCATCCTAATCCCATCTCATCCCACCCCACCCCACCCCATCCCATCCCATCCCATCCCATCCCATCCCATCCCATCCCATCCCATCCCATCCCATCCCATCCCATCCCATCCTAATCCCATCCCATCCCATCCCATCCCATCCCAATCCCATCCCATCCCATCCCATCCCATCCCATCCCATCCCATCCTAATCCCATCCCATCCCATCCCATCCCATCCTAATCCCATCCCATCCCATCCCATCCCATCCCATCCCATCCCATCCCACCCTCTCCCAATCACCCCATTAACATCTCCCAGCTCACTAACAGCGATGGGACCCGACCCCAAACCCAGATCTCAATCTGATGGTCTCCACTGACCCCATAGCGAAGGGGGGGGTGGCTGAGGACCCATGTTAACCCTCTATCCCCCATTAACCCTCTATCCCCCATTAATGTCTTGCAGTTCGTCGCCCTCCGGGGTGTTTGAGAAGGAATGCGACATCTACCGGGATTACAACGCCGAAGGTCAGCTCCTCCATTACAGGTAGGAGACGTCCGCCCTCTGCTATGGGGCCAACGTGGGGTTGTGGGGCAGAGTGGGGTTATGGGGCTGATATCTGGGTTGTATGGAAGGACATCGTGGAGTGGTTGGGCAATAGTCCAAAAGGGGGAGGAATGACACCATCGTTGGAAGAGGGAACTAATGGGGTCACTGGGGACGTGGGTAGAGGGCCCTATTCAGGTCCCTATAGAGGGCCCTATAGAGGTCCTTATAAAGGGCCCTATAGAGGTCTCTGTTGAGGTATCCATAGAGGTCTCTGTAGAGGTCCCTATAGAGGTCTTTGTAGAGGTCCTTATAAAGGTCCCTATAGAGGTTCCTGTAGAGGTCCATATAACAGTCCCTATAGAGGTTCCTGTAGAGGTCCCTATAGAGGTCTCTGTTGAGGTCTTTATAGAGGGCCCTATAGGGATCTCTGTAGGGGTCTTTATAGAGGGCCCTATAGAGGTCTCTGTTAAGGTATCCATAGTGGTCTTATAGAGGTTCCTGTACAGGTCCTTATAGAGGTCCCTATAGAGGTCTCTGTAGAGGACCCTGTAGAGGTCTTCGTAGAGGTCCCTATAGAGGTTCCTGTACAGGTCCCTATAGAGGTCTCTATAAAGGTCCCTATAGAGGTCTCTGTAGAGGTCCCTGGGGATGCATTTGAGGAACTGGGGTTCTACTGCGGAAACTGGGGTTTCATCCTCACCCCCCTCCAATCCTACAGCCCCAAAGGCTCCTATGGGGCCATCCTCACCCCCCTCCAATCCTACAGCCCCAAAGGCTCCTATGGGGCCATCCTCACCCCCCTCCAATCCTACAGCCCCAAAGGCTCCTATGGGGCCATCCTCACCCCCCTCCAATCTCACAGCCCCAAAGGCTCCTATGGGGCCATCCTCATCCCCCTCCAATCTCACAGCCCCAAAGGCTCCTATGGGGCCATCCTCACCCCCCTCCAATCCCACAGCCCCAAAGGCTCCTATGGGGCCATCCTCACCCCCTTCAAACCCTTTGTACCCATAGGACATCCTCTCTGCGCTGGAACGCGGGCACCAAGGAGCGGATGCTGATCAAGGTGACGGACCGTGAGCCCAGTTTCCTCCTGCACCAGGGCAATGGCTTCGGCCCCGACTCAGCTCCGTCCTCGCGCTCCCGCCGCCCGTCGGGGGGTCAGCAATCCCCCAACCTGCAGAGCTTCAACCCCGACCCCGAGAACTCCGTCTTCTTCCCGGATCGGAAACCATCCCCCTACATGAAGAGGGCCGAGCTGGCGGGGAGCTGCTCGCCTTTAATGGGGCGGGGGGATTCCTTTTGCTCCCCCATTCAGAGCCAACACCATCGTAAGGCGTCGAGTGAATCTCAGCCCTCGTCGCCGCGCTACGCCTACGAGCCGCCGCTCTACGAGGAGCCCCCTATGGAGTACCAAGCACCTATTTATGATGAACCCCCCGTGGACATGCAATACGAGGCCGGAGGGGGCTACAAAGCGGCTTCTTCCCCCCAGAAATCCCCCATCCGGAAGCCTCACCCCTTCCTCCAATCCCCCAAACAAGGCTCCAACTCTCCCTACCAGCAGCTGGTGCTGACCAAGCAGAAGTGCCCCGACCGCTTTATGAGCCTGGAGTACAGCCCGGCGGGCAAGGAGTACGTCCGACAGCTGGTCTATGTGGAACAATCGGGCTCCAGCCCGAAGATGAAATCGGGCCCACGGCACAAATACTCCCCCAACCCCATAGGGGGCTCCTATTCCCTGCAGCACAGCCCCTGCCTGCAGCGCGAGCAACGCGCCGACCTCAAGGCGGGCGACTACAGCAGCATGGAGGCGGCCGAGCTCGGCCCCGACGACGCCATGTCGTGGTCCAGCCAACAGGACACCATGTCCTCCACTGGATATTCACCCTCCAATAGGAAGAGGAAGAGCAGGAAGCCGTCCCTGCCCCATCACGAACCCAACACGCCGTCAATGGAAGCGGAGCGGGACGGGGCGGACGAGGAGCGATGCGCGGCGGCTCGAGCCCAGCTCAGCCGCACCGAGAGCAAAGGGCTGGAGGGAGAAGGGGAAGGGACGCGGGGCTTCGCCGAGCCCTTCATGGCGCAGGCACGGCTGGCCTGGGAAGCACAACAGGCCCATTATCACATGAAGCAGCGCAGCAGTTGGGATTCCCAGAAGGACGGGTCGGGGTACGAGAGCGACGGGGCTCTGCCGCTGCCCATGCCCGGCCCCGTGGTACGAGCGTTCAGCGAGGACGAGGCGCTGGCGCAGCAGGACAACAAACATTGGAAGAGGAGCAACTTTGAGAAGTTGGGATTCCCCCAAATCCTGCTGGAAAAGAGCGTCTCCGTGCAGACCAACCTGGCGTCACCGGAGCCGTACCTGCATCCATCGCAGGTATCAAGAGGGTCGGGGTGGTCTATGGGGCGGCTGTGGGGTTTACGGGGTCAGTGGTGGTTGTGGGGTGTCCTAAAGGGTTTGGGGTGTCCGTGGTGATTGTGAGGTGTCCTAAAGGGTTTGGGGTGTCTATGGTGTTATGGGGTGTACTCAAGTGGTTGGGGGGCCCCTGGTGTTATGGGGTGTCCTTGGTGTTATGGGGTGTCCTAAAGGGTTTGGGGTGTCCGTGGTGATTGTGAGGTGTCCTAAAGGGTTTGGGGTGTCAGTGGTGGTTGTGAGGTGTCCTAAAGGGTTTGGGGTGTCCGTGGTGTTATGGGGTGTCCTAAAGGGTTTGGGGTGTCCGTGGTGATTGTGACGTGTCCTAAAGGGTTTGGGGTGTCCATGGTGTTATGGGGTGTCCTAAAGAGTTTGGGGTGTCCCTGATGGTTGGGGATGTCCTCAAGAGTTTGGGGTGTCCCTGGTGTTTTGGGGTGACCCCATTAGTTTGGGGTGTCCCTGATGGTTGGGAATATCCTCAAGAGCTTGGGATATCCCTGGTGTTTTGGGGTGTCCTTAGGTTTTAGGGTGTCTGTGGTGGTTGTGGGGTGTACTCAAGTGTTTGGGGTGTCCATGATGGTTATGGGGTGTCCTAAAGTGTTTGGGATGTCTATGATGGTTATGGGGTGTACTCAAGTGTTTGGCGTGTCCATGGTGTTATGGGATGTCTCCATTAGTTTGGGGTGTCCATGGCATTTTGGGGTGTCCCTAGTGTTTTAGGGTGTCCCCATTAATTTGTGGTGTCCCTGTTGTTTTGGGGTGTCCATGGTGTATTGGAGTGTCCCTGGTGTTATGGGGTGTTCCCATTAGTTTGGGGTGTCCATGGTGTTTTGGGGTGTCCCTGGTTTTTTAGGGTGTCCCCATTAGTTTGGGGTGTCCCTGGTGTTATGGGGTGTCTTTGAGTTTTGGGGTGTCCCTGATGGTTTGGGTGTCCTTTGGGTTTGGGGATGTCTATAGTGGATGGGGATGACCCAAAGTCTTTGGGGCGTCCCTTTAGTTTGGGGGTTTCTTTGGGTTTTTAGGTCATTGGATGGGACCTCCTCCATCCAATGATCTCCTCCACCCTATAAACTCCTCCATCCTATGACCTCCTCCATCCTATGACCTCTTCCATACAATGATCTCCATCCTATAACCTTCTCCACCCTATAACCTCCTCCACCCCATGTCCTCCTCCATCCTATGACCACCACCACCCTATAACCTTCTCCATCCTACGATGTCCATGACTCTATAACCTTCTCCATCTGATGACCTCCTCCACCCTATAACCTTATCCATACCATGACCTCCTCCACCCTATAACCATCTCCACCCTATGACCTCCTCCACCCTATAACCTCCTCCATCCTATAACCTCCTCCACCCTATAACCTTCTCCATCTTATGACCTCCTCCCCCCTATGTCCTCCTCCACCCTATAACCGTCTCCACCCTATCACCTCCTCCACCATACAACCTTCTCCATCCTATAAGCTTCTCCATTTTCGGACCTCCTCCATCCAATGATCTCCTCAACCCTATGACCTCCTCCACCCTATAACCTCCTCCATCCTATGACCTCTTCCATCCAATGATCTCCACCCTATAACCTTCTCCACCCTATAACCTCCTTCACCCCATGTCCTCCTCCATCCTATGACCACCACCACCCTATAACCTTCTCCATCCTACGATGTCCATGACTCTATAACCTTCTCCATCTGATGACCTTCTCCACCCTATAACCACCTCCCCCCCATGACCACCACCATCCTATAACTCCCCACCTCATACACCCTCCCCCCCCCCATGCCCCCCACCCCTAACCTCTCTCTCCCACCCATCCCTCAGTCCGAAGACCTGGGCGCCGTGGCGCAGTTTGAGAGCAGCCGCCAGAGCCGTAACATGCTGCCCAGCGCCAGCTGCGTCTTCCCCACCTTCAACCTGCGCAAACCCTCCTCGGAGACGGACATCGAGAACTGGGCGTCCAAGCACTTCAACAAACACACGCAGGGGCTGTTCCGCCGCAAGGTTTCCATCGCCAACATGTTGGCGTGGAGCAGCGAGTCCATCAAGAAGCCCATGATCATGACCAACGACCGCAACGTCAAGAAGGAGGCGTGCGAGATCTTCAAACTCATCCAGATGTACATGGGGGACCGAAGGGCCAAGACCGACCAACTCAACGTGGCCTTGGAGATCGCTACGAAGGGATGGAGCGTGCAGGGGCTGAGGGACGAGCTGTACATCCAGCTGTGCAGGCAGACCACCGAGAACTTCCGATACGAGAGCCTGGCGCGGGGCTGGGAGCTCATGGCCATTTGTTTGGCCTTCTTTCCACCTACACCCAAATTCCATTCGTATCTGGAGGGTTACATCTACCGACACATGGACCCGGTCAACGACACCAAAGGTAAGAGGGGATACAACGCATCTGCTATTGTTATAAGTTGGTTTTGGTGGTTATTTGTCCCATTTTTTGGCTGTTATAACTTGGTTTTGGGGTTATTTGTCCCATTTTTTGCTGTTATAACTCGGTTTTGGGGTTATTTGTCCCACATGGACCTGGTCAACGACACCAAAGATAAGAGGGGATACAACGCGTCAAGTGGGTTTTGGTCCCATCTGCTGTTGTTATAACTCGGTTTTGGGGTTATTTGACCCGTTTGTTGCTGTTATAACTTGGTTTTGGGGTTATTTGTCCCGTTTGTTGCTGTTATAACTCGGTTTTGGGGTTATTTGTCCCGTTTGTTGCTGTTATAACTCGGTTTTGGGGTTATTTGTCCCACATGGACCTGGTCAACGACACCAAAGATAAGAGGGGATACAACGCGTAGAGGGGATACAGCGCATTGAGTGGGTTTTGGTTCCATGTGTTGTTGTTATAACTTGGTTTTGGGGTTATTTGTCCCTTTTTGGGGGTTATTTGTCCCACCTGTAGCTCTTAAAACTCAGTTTGAGGGTTATTTGTCCTTTTTTGGGGGTTATTTGTCCCACCTGTTGCTCTTATAACTCCTTTTTGGGGTTATTTGTTCCACTTTTGGGTGTTATAACTATGTTTTTGGGGTTCTTTGTCCCATTATAACTCAGTTTTGGGGGTTATTTGTCCCACCTGTTGCTGTTATAACTCAGTTTTGGGGTTTATTTGTCCCACTTTTTTCTGTTACAACTCCTTTTTGGGGTTATCTGTGGCCCTTCACTTATGTTGTATCCATGGGGAAGCGGTGTACCCGGATGCTATGGGGTGGCACCAACCCCATTACACAGCATTAGATGAAGGTGGACAGCTCAGTTATGGGGCCGGTTCAGTGGGGTCCCAAGGTTTTTGGTGGCCCCATGGTCTGTTTTTGCATCCCTGCCCTTTAAATTGGGGTGACAATGGCTTGGAGGGCCACCAAACCTATTGCTTCTCATCAGCAGCACCCAACAGGCTTGACAGCGTCATGGTGGGATGGAGGTTGGTGGCATCTCAGGATCCATTTAGTCCAATGTCCCCACTCTGACAGGGACACCCAGATCTCTGCCCCACGGCCAAGTAGGGCTGGAGGCCCCTAATGGCCTTGTGCCATGGTGGCCTTGTGCCATGGTGACCTGGTGGCTTGGTTTGATGATGGTGTTGTGGCCTTGTGGCCTGGTACCATGGAGGCCTGGTCCACTTGTGGCCTCATGGCCTGGTATCATGGTGGTCTGGTCCATTTGTGGCCTCGTGGCCTGGTACCGTGATGGCTTTGAGTCTTGGTGGCCTGGTACCGTGGTGGCCTGGTCCACTTGTGGCCTCATGGCCTGGTACCATGGAGTCCTGGTCCACTTGTGGCCTTGTGACCTGGTACCATGGAGGCCTGGTCCAATTGTGGCCTCGTGGCCTGGTACCATGGTGGCTTTGAGTCTTGGTGGCCTGGTACCATGGTGGCCTGGTCTACTTGTGGCCTTGTGGGCTGGTACCGTGGAGGCCTGGTCCACTTGTGGCCTTGTGGCCTGGTACCATGAAGACCTGGTCCATTTGTGGCCTTGTGGCCTGGTACCATGGTGGCCTGGTCCATTTGTGGCCTTGTGGCCTGGTACCATGGTGGCCTGGTCCATTTGTGGCCTTGTGGCCTGGTACCATGGTGGCCTGGTCCATTTGTGGCCTTGTGGCCTGGTACCATGGTGGCCTGGTCCCCTTGTGGCCTTGTGGGCTGGTACCGTGAAGGCCTGGTCCACTTGTGGCCTTGTGCCCCGGTGCCATGATGGCCCAGAGATGTGATGTCCTGGTGCACAGTGACCTGGTGGCCATGAGATGCACCGCGATGATGTGGTGGCCATGTCCAGCCAGGGACAACATCCCCCCAAAGCCGTGGGACCCCGCAGCCCCACAGCTCCCTTCAGCAGAGGAACCACCATCTCATTGTGTCCCCATGTCACTGTCCACCAGGTCTACCACCAACAACGACCCAAAAACCACCATCAACAACAACCCAAAACCCAACAACAACCTAAAAATCACCATCAACAACAACCCAAAACCCAACAACAACCCAAAACCCAACAACAACCCAAAAACTACCATCAGCAACCCAAAAACCAACAACCCCAAACCACCATCAACAACAACCTAAAACCCACCACCATAGACCCAAAAACCAACAACCCAAATCCAACAACAACCCAAAACCCACCAGCAACCCAAAAATCACCATTATCAAGAACCCAAAAACCAACAACTCAAAATCTACCAACATCAACCCAAAAAGCCAGCACCAATAAACCAACCCAAAACCCACCAACAACCCAAAAATCACCAGCAGTACCAACCCAAAACCCACCACCATGGACCCAACAACCACCATCACCACCAAACTTAAACCCACAACCACCAACATCCACCACCATCACCACCATCACCAACCCAAAACCCAAACCACACCAACCCAAAACCCACTACCATCACCACCAGGAACCCAAACCACACCATCACAGACCCAAAACCCACCACCACCACCAACTGAAAACCCACCATCACCAATATCTACCACCATCACCACCATCAACCCAAACCACAACATCATGGACCCAAAAACACCATCACTACCAACCCAAAACCCACAACCACCAACCCAGAAACCACCACTATGGACCCAAAACCCACCACCAACAACAACCCAAAACCCACCACCACCAACCCAAATCACAGCACCATGGACCCAAAACCACCATCACTACGAACCCAAAACCACCATCACCACCAGGAACCCCAAACCCACCACCACCACCAATATCCACCACTATCAACCCAAATCACACAATCATGGACCCAAGACCCAACACCAATATCCACCACCAACAACAACCCCAAACCCACCACCACCAGGAACCCAAACCACACCAGCATGGACCCAAAACCCACCACCACCAACCCAAAACCCACCATCACAACCACCAACCCAGAAACCACCACCATGGACCCAACAACCACCACCAACAACAACCCAGACCCCACCATCACCACCAGCAACCCAAAAATCCCAAAAATGGACCCAACAACCACCACCAACCTCAAACCCACCACCACCAACATCCACCCACCGACCCAAAACCCAACACCACCAACAATATCCACCACCACCAACAACCCAAAACTCACCACCACCAACCCCAAACCCAAACCACACCATCACGGACCCAAAACCCACCACCATCACCACCATCAACCCCAAACCCACCACCATGGACCCTAAACCACCATCACCACCAACCCAAAGCCCACCATCACCAACCCAGCAACCACCATCACCACCATGGACCCCAAACCCAACACCACCGACCCATAACCCACCACCACATTGGTTTGATCCCATCCATCCCGTATTGGTTTGATCCCATCCATCCCATATTGGTTTGATCCCATCCATCCCATATTGGTTTGGTCCCATCCATCCCATATTGGTTTGATCCCATCCATCCCATATTGGTTTGATCCCATCCATCCCATAATGGTTTGTTCCCATCCATCCCATAATGGTTTGATCCCATCCATCCCATATTGGTTTGATCCCATCCATCCCATATTGGTTTGATCCCATTGGTTTGTTCCCATCCATCCCATATTGGTTTGGTCCCATCCATCCCATATTGGTTTGATCCCATCCATCCCATATTGGTTTGATCCCATCCATCCCATATTGGTTTGATCCCATCCATCCCATATTGGTTTGATCCCATCCATCCCATATTGGTTTGGTCCCATCCATCCCATATTGGTTTGATCCCATCCATCCCAAATTGGTTTGATCCCATCCATCCCAAATTGGTTTGATCCCATCCATCCCATATTGGTTTGGTCCCATCCATCCCATATTGGTTTGGTCCCATCCATCCCATATTGGTTTGATCCCATCCATCCCAAATTGGTTTGATCCCATCCATCCCATATTGGTTTGATCCCATCCATCCCATATTGGTTTGGTTTGATCCCATCCATCCCATATTGGTTTGATCCCATCCATCCCATATTGGTTTGATCCCATTGGTTTGTTCCCATCCATCCCATATTGGTTTGTTCCCATCCATCCCATATTGGTTTGATCCCATCCATCCCATATTGGTTTGATCCCATCCATCCCATATTGGTTTGTTCCCATCCATCCCATATTGGTTTGGTCCCATCCATCCCATATTGGTTTGATCCCATCCATCCCATATTAATTTGATCCCATCCATCCCATATTGGTTTGATCCCATCCATCCCATATTAATTTGATCCCATCCATCCCATATTGGTTTGGTCCCATCCATCCCATATTGGTTTGATCCCATCCATCCCATATTGGTTTGATCCCATTGGTTTGATCCCATCCATCCCATATTGGTTTGTTCCCATCCATCCCATATTGGTTTGGTCCCATTGGTTTGATCCCATCCATCCCATATTGGTTTGATCCCATCCATCCCATATTGGTTTGATCCCATTGGTTTGATCCCATCCATCCCATATTGGTTTGATCCCATCCATCCCATATTGGTTTGATCCCATTGGTTTGTTCCCATCCATCCCATATTGGTTTGGTCCCATCCATCCCATATTGGTTTGATCCCATCCATCCCATATTGGTTTGATCCCATCCATCCCATATTGGTTTGTTCCCATCCATCCCATATTGGTTTGATCCCATCCATCCCATATTGGTTTGATCCCATCCATCCCATATTGGTTTGATCCCATCCATCCCATATTGGTTTGTTCCCATCCATCCCATATTGGTTTGATCCCATCCATCCCATATTGGTTTGATCCCATCCATCCCATATTGGTTTGGTCCCATTGGTTTGGTCCCATCCATCCCATATTGGTTTGATCCCATCCATCCCATATTGGTTTGTTCCCATCCATCCCATATTGGTTTGGTCCCATCCATCCCATATTGGTTTGATCCCATCCATCCCATATTGGTTTGATCCCATCCATCCCATATTGGTTTGTTCCCATCCATCCCATATTGGTTTGATCCCATCCATCCCATATTGGTTTGATCCCATCCATCCCATATTGGTTTGATCCCATCCATCCCATATTGGTTTGTTCCCATCCATCCCATATTGGTTTGATCCCATCCATCCCATATTGGTTTGATCCCATCCATCCCATATTGGTTTGGTCCCATTGGTTTGGTCCCATCCATCCCATATTGGTTTGATCCCATCCATCCCATATTGGTTTGATCCCATCCATCCCATATTGGTTTGATCCCATATTGGTTTGATCCCATCCATCCCCCATTGATTTTATCTTGTATTTATTCCATTTTACATCGTTTTTATGCTGGTTTTTGTTCTTGTTTCACATATTTCATATGTTTTTATCGATTTATTTCATTGTTTTATCCCATGTTCTGTTCCCTTCACTTTCTTTTTCCTTCCTTCCCTCCTCCAACCCCAATCCCTTTCATCTCATCCCATTACCTTCCCATTCTGTTCCCATTCCATTCACATTCCATTCCCATTCCATTCCCATTCTGTTCCCATTCTATTCCCAATCCATCCCCATTCTGATCCCATTCTGTTCCCATTCCTTTCCCATTGTTCCCATTCCCATTCCATTTCCATTCCATTCATGTCTCATTCCATCCCCATTCTGTTCCCATCCCCATTCTGATCCCATTCCTATTCCATTCCCATTCTAATCCCATTCTGATCCTATTATATTCCCAATCCATCCCCATTCTGATCCCATTCTGTTCCTATTCCATTCCCATTCTGTTCCCATTACATTCCTGTCCCATTCCATTCCCATTCTGATTCCATTCTGATCCCATTCCATTCCCATTCTCATTCCTGTTCCCATTCCAATCCCATTCTATTCCCAATCCATCCCCATTCTGATCCCATCCCATTCCCATTCTATTCCTATTCCATTCCCATTCCATTCCCATTCCAATCCCATTCTGTTCCTATTCCCATTCCATTCCCATTCTGTTCCCATTCCATTCCATTCCCATTCCGTTCCCATTCTGTTCCTATTCCCATTCCATTCCCATTCCATTCCCATCCTGTTCCCATTCTATTCCCAATACATCCCCATTCTGATCCAATTCCATTCCCATTCTGTTCCCATTCCATCCCCATTCTGATCCCATCCCATTCCCATTCTATTTCTATTCCATTCCCATTCTATTCCCATCTGTTCCCATTCCTGTTCCATTCCCATTCCATTCTATTCCTATTCCATCCCCATTCTGATCCCATTCCGTTCCCATTCCCATTCCATCCCCATTCTGATCCCATTCTGTTCCTATTCCATCCCCATTCTGTTCCCATTCCTATTCCATTCTCATTCCACTCCCATTCCATTCCATTCCCATTCTGTTCCCATTCTATTCCCATTCCATCCCCGTTCTGATCCCGTTCTGATCCCATTCCCATTCCATCCCCATTCCATTCCCATTCTGTTCCCATTCCTGTTCCATTCCCATTCCATTCTATTCCTATTCCATTCCCATTCTGATCCCATTCCATTCCCATTCCATTCCCATTCTGTTCCCATTCCATCCCCATTCCATTCCCATTCTGTTTCCATTCCCATTCTGTTCCTATTCCATTCCCATTCCATTCCTGTCCCATTCCATTCCCATTCTGTTCTCATTCTATTCCCATTCCATCCCCATTCTGATCCCATTCTCATCCCATTCTCATCCCATTCTGTTCCTATTCCATTCCTATTCCATCCCATTCCCATTCCATTCTGTTCTATCCCATCCCCTTCCATTCCCATCCCAACCCCTCTCCATTCTCCCTCCCAATCTCGCTCCAATACCATTCCATTCCCATCCCAATCCCATTCCATTCTGTTCTATCCCATCCCATTCCCATCCCAATCCCATCCCAATCCCATCCTATTCCCATCCCATTCCCATCCCAATCCTATTCCATTCTGTTCTATCCCACCCCAATCCCATTCAATTCCCCCTCCCAATCTGGCCCCAATCCCATTCCATTCCCATCCCAACACCATCCCATTCCATTCTCAACCCAATCCCATCCCAATCCCATTCTATTCTGTTCTATCCCATCCCAATCCCATCCCAATCCCATTCCATTCCCATGCCAATGCCAATCCCAATCCCATTCCATTCTGTTCTATCCTAATCCCAATCCCACCCTCCACATTCCCCCATTCCTGGCTGTCTGTTTCCCAGTGAGCCGCCACATTAGAGAACTGCTGGACAGGAACACCAAGAAGAAACCCAAACTGAGAAAGAAACCCAAACCCCACCCCGAGGAGACCCATGGTAGGGCCCATAGAACCCAGTGGGAGGGCCCATAGAACCCATAGACCCATAGAACCCAATGGTAGGGCCCATAGAACCCAATGGGAGGGCCATAGAACCCATCAAACCCAATGTTAGGGCCCATAGAACCCATGGTAGGGCCCATAGAACCCAGTGGGAGGGCCATAGAACCCATAGACCCATAGAATCCAATGGGACATCCCATAGAACCCAAAGGACCTATAGAACCCAATGGTAGGGCCCATAGAACCCATAGAACCCATGGTAGAGCCCATAGAACCCAATGGTAGGGTCCGTAGACCCATAGAACCCAATGGTAGGGTCCATAGACCCATAGAACCCAATGGGAGGGCCATAGAACCCATAGAACCCAATGGGAGGGCCCATAGAACCCATGGTAGGGCCCATAGAAGCGAATGGTAGGGCCCATAGACCCATAGAACCCAATGGGAGGGCCCATAGAACCCAATGGGAGGGGTCATAGACCCATAGAACCCAATGGGAGGGGTCATAGAACCCATGGTAGGGCCCATAGAACCCATAGAACCCATGGTAGGGCCCATAGAACACAATGGTAGGGACCATAGACCCATATAACCCAATGGTAGGGCCCATAGACCCATAGAACCCAATGGGAGGTGTCATAGACCCATAGAACCCAATGGTAGGGCCCATAGAACCCATAGAACCCATGGTAGGGCCCATAGACCCATAGAACCCAATGGCAGGGCCAAGAGACCCATAGAACCCAATGCTGCTCCCCATGGTAGGGCCCATAGAACCCAATGGTAAGGCCCATAGAACCCAATGATAGGGCCCATAGAACTCAATGGGAGGGCCATAGAACACATAGAATCCATAGAACCCAATGGTAGGGCCCATAGAACCCAATGGTAGGGCCCATAGACCCATAGAACCCATAGAACCCAATGGTAGGGCCCATAAACCCATAGAACCCATAGAACCCAATGGTAGGGCCCATAGACCCATAGAACCCAATGATAGGACCCATAGACCCATAGAACCCAATGATAGGGCCCATAGAAGGCAATGGTAGGGCCCATAGAACCCATAGAACCCAATGGTGCTCCCCACGGTAGGGCCCATAGACCCATAGAACCCAAGGTAGGGCCCATAGACCCATAGAACCCATGGTAGGGCCCATAGAACCCACAGAACCCATGGAAGGGCCCATAGACCCATAGAACCCAATTGTAGGGCCCATAGACCCATAGAACCCAATGATAGGGCCCATAGAACCCAATGGTAGGGCCCATAGACCCATAGAACCCAATGATAGGGCCCATAGACCCATAGAACCCATAGATCCCAATGGTAGGGCCCATAGACCCATAGAACCCAACGATAGGGCCCACAGAACCCACAGAACACGGGTTCCATGTTCCATATTACAGGGGAGCCCTATTGACCCCCGTCTGCTCTTGGTTCCAGGGGTGGCCATCAGCACCTACGCCAAGTATTGCTACAACAAGCTGCAGAAGGCCGCGCTCACCGGGGCCAAGAAGGTACCAATGGGTCCAACCATATCCCATAATGTCCCATAATGTCCCATAATGTCCCAATGGGGTCCCACCATATCCCATAATGTCCCATAATGTCCCACCATGTCCCATAATGTCCCATAATGTCCCAATGGGTCCCACCATATCCCATAATGTCCCATAATGTCCCAATGGGTCCCACCATATCCCATAATGTCCCAATGGGGTCCAACCATATCCCATAATGTCCCAATGGGGTCCCACCATGTCCCATAATGTCCCAATGGGGTCCCACCATATCCCATAATGTCCCATAATGTCCCATAATGTCCCAATGGGTCCCACCATATCCCATAATGTCCCAATGGGTCCCACCATGTCCCATAATGTCCCAATGGGGTCCCACCATATCCCATAATGTCCCATAATGTCCCATAATGTCCCAATGGGTCCCACCATATCCCATAATGTCCCAATGGGGTCCCACCATGTCCCATAATGTCCCAATGGGGTCCCACCATATCCCATAATGTCCCATAATGTCCCATAATGTCCCAATGGGTCCCACCATATCCCATAATGTCCCAATGGGTCCCACCATGTCCCATAATGTCCCAATGGGGTCCCACCATATCCCATAATGTCCCATAATGTCCCAATGGGTCCCACCATATCCCATAATGTCCCAATGGGGTCCCACCATGTCCCATAATGTCCCAATGGGGTCCCACCATATCCCATAATGTCCCATAATGTCCCAATGGGTCCCACCATATCCCATAATGTCCCAATGGGGTCCCACCATGTCCCATAATGTCCCAATGGGGTCCCACCATATCCCATAATGTCCCATAATGTCCCATAATGTCCCAATGGGTCCCACCATATCCCATAATGTCCCAATGGGTCCCACCATATCCCATAATGTCCCAATGGGTCCCACCATGTCCCATAATGTCCCAATGGGGTCCCACCATATCCCATAATGTCCCATAATGTCCCAATGGGTCCCACCATATCCCATAATGTCCCATAATGTCCCAATGGGTCCCACCATATCCCATAATGTCCCAATGGGGTCCCACCATATCCCATAATGTCCCAATGGGTCCCACCATATCCCATAATGTCCCATAATGTCCCAATGGGTCCCACCATATCCCATAATGTCCCAATGGGTCCAACCATATCCCATAATGTCCCATAATGTCCCACCATATCCCATAATGTCCCAATGGGTCCCACCATGTCCCATAATGTCCCACCATGTCCCAATGGGGTCCCACCATGTCCCACCATGTCCCTCTGTGTCCCTCCATGTACCACATAGACCCATAGAACCCAATGGAAGGGCCCATAGACCCATAGAACCCAATGGTAGGGCCCATAGACCCATAGAACCCAATGGTAGGGCCCATAGAACCCATAGAACCCAATTGTAGGGCCCATAGACCCATAGAACCCAATGGAAGGGCCCATAGAACCCAATTGTAGGGCCCATAGACCCCATAGAACCCAATTGTAGGGCCCATAGACCCATAGAACCCAATGGAAGGGCCCATAGACCATCCCTTCCCTCCATCCTTTTATGTCCCCCCATAGCGTCTGCGTAAGCCCACCCTGGAGGAGATCCCCCATGTCCCCCATGTCCCCCCATATCCCCCATATATCCCCTCCCCCCATAGGGTCTGCGTAAGCCCACCCTGGAGGAGATCCCCCATATCCCCCATATATCTCCTCCCTCCATAGGGTCTACGTAAGCCCATCCTGGAGGAGATCCCCCATGTCCCCCCATGTCCCCCCATGTCCCCCCATATCCCCCACATATCTCCTCCCCCCATAGGGTCTGCGTAAACCCACCCTGGAGGAGATCCCCCATATCCCCCATATATCTCCTCCATCCCATAGGGTCTCCGTAAGCCCACCCTGGAGGAGATCCCCCATATCTCCCCATATCCCCCCCTGTTTCTCCCCCCATAGGGTCTCCGTAAGCCCCCCATATCCCCCATGTTCCTCCCCCCATAGGGTCTCCGTAAGCCCACCCTGGAGGAGATCCGCCATATCCCCCCATATCCCCCCATATCCCCCATATATCTCCTCCCCCCATAGGGTCTCCGTAAGCCCACCCTGGAGGAGATCCCCCATATCCCCCCATGTTCCTCCCCCCACAGGGTCTCCGTAAGCCCACCCTATAGGAGATCCCCCATATCCCCCATGTTTCTCCCCCCATAGGGTCTCCGTAAGCCCACCCTGGAGGAGATCCCCCATATCCCCCCATGTTCCTCCCCCCACAGGGTCTCCGTAAGCCCACCCTGGAGGAGATCCCCCATATCCCCCCATATCCCCCCATGTTTCTCCCCCACAGGGTCTCCGTAAGCCCACCCTATAGGAGATTCCCCCATATCCCCCATGTTTCTCCCCCCATAGGGTCTCCGTAAGCCCACCCTGGAGGAGATCCCCCATATCCCCCCATGTTCCTCCCCCCACAGGGTCTCCGTAAGCCCACCCTGGAGGAGATCCCCCATATCCCCCATGTTCCTCCCCCCACAGGGTCTCCGTAAGCCCACCCTGGAGGAGATCCGTCACGCCAAGAACGCGGTGTTCAGCCCGTCCATGTTCGGCAGCTCGCTGCAGGACGTCATCTCCATGCAGAAGGAGCGTTACCCCGACCGGCAGCTGCCCTGGGTGCAGACCCGGCTCTCGGAGGAAGTGCTGGCCCTGAATGGGGACCAGACCGAGGGCATCTTCAGGTAAAGGCTGTGGGGCATTGGACCCACAGATGTGGGTTCGGCCCCATAGAGGGGCAGGAGAAGGTCCAACGGAGTGGGGATGGCGGTTGTTGGTGGATGGGGAGATACTCGTGGTGACCAACATGGTCTTATTGGGGTCTGGGGTTGTGATGGGGTCTATGGTCATGTCCAGACCCACGGCTATGGGGTCTTATTGGGGTCCATGGGGTCCTGGTGGGGTCCATGGTCATGGTGGGGTCTATGGTCACATCAAGAACCTTAGAACCATGGACAGGGGTTGTGTATGGGTCTATGGACATGGTGGGATCCATGGTCATGTCCAGACCCATGGCTATGGGGTCTTATTGGGGTCTGTGGTCATTGTGGGGTCTATGGTCATGTCCACACCCATGGCTATGGGGTCTTATTGGGGTCCATGGTCATTGTGGGGACCAGACAGAGGGGATCTTCAGGTAAAGGCTATGGGGTCTTATTGGGGTCCATTGGTCATAATGGGGTCTATGGTCATGGTGGGGACCAGACCGAGGGCATCTTCAGGTAAAGGCTACGGGGTCTTACTGGGGTCTGTGGTCATGGTGGGAACCATGGCTATGGGGTCTTATTGGGGTCTGTGGTCATGGTGGGGTCTATGGTCATGTTAGACCCATGGCTATGGGGTCTTGTTGGGGTCTATGGGGTCTTATTGGGGTCTATGGTCATGGTGGGGTCTATGGTCATGTTAGACCCATGGCTATGGGGTCTTATTGGGGTCCAAGGTCATGGTGGGGTCTATGGTCATGTTAGACCCATGGCTATGGGGTCTTATTGGGGTCCATGGTCATTGTGGGGACCAGACAGAGGGGATCTTCAGGTAAAGGCTGTGGGGTCTTATTGGGGTCCATTGGTCATAATGGGGTCTATGGTCATGGTGGGGACCAGACCGAGGGCATCTTCAGGTAAAGGCTACGGGGTCTTACTGGGGTCTGTGGTCATGGTGGGAACCATGGCTATGGGGTCTTACTGGGGTCTGTGGTCATGGTGGGGTCTATGGTCATGTTAGACCCATGGCTATGGGGTCTTGTTGGGGTCTATGGGGTCTTATTGGGGTCTATGGTCGTGGTGGGGTCTATGGTCCTGTCAGACCCATGTCTATGGGGTCTTATTGGGGTCTATGGTCGTGGTGGGGTCTATGGTCATGTCAGACCCATGTCTATGGGGTCTTATTGGGGTCTATGGTCATGGTGGGGACCAGACCGAGGGCATCTTCAGGTAAAGGCTACGGGGTCTTACTGGGGTCTGTGGTCATGGTGGGAACCATGGCTATGGGGTCTTATTGGGGTCTATGGTCATGGTGGGGTCTATGGTCATGTTAGACCCATGGCTATGGGGTCTTGTTGGGGTCTATGGGGTCTTATTGGGGTCTATGGTCGTGGTGGGGTCTATGGTCATGTCAGACCCATGTCTATGGGGTCTTATTGGGGTCTATGGTCATGATGGGGACCAGACCGAGGGGATCTTCAGGTAAAGGCTATGGGGTCTTATTGGGGTCTGTGGTCATGTTGGGATCCATGTCTATGGGGTCTTACTGGGGTCTATGGTCATGATGGGGTCTATGGGCATGTCCAGACCCATGGCTATGGGGTCTTATTGGGGTCTATGGTCATGGTGGGGTCTGTGGTCATGTTAGACTCGTGGCTATGGGGTCTTATTGGGGTCCATGGTCATGATGGGGTCTATGGTCGTGTTAGACCCATGGCTATGGGGTCTTGTTGGGGTCTATGGGTTCATTTGGGGTCGATGGTCATGGTGGTGTCTATGGTCATGTCCAGACCCATGGCTATGGGGTCTTATTGGGGTCTATGGTCATTGTGGGGTCCATGGTCATGTCCAGACCCATGGCTATGGGGTCTTATTGGGGTCTATGGTCATTGTGGGGTCTATGGTCACGTCCAGACCCATGGCTATGGGGTCTTATTGGGGTCTGTGGTCATGGTGGGGTCTATGGTCATGTCCAGACCCATGGCTATGTTTAGGGTCCATGTTCCCATTGGGGTCCATGGCCATATTGGGGTCCATGTTCCCATTGGGGTCCATGGCCGTATTGGGGTCCATGCTCACATTGGGGTTCATGATCCCAATGGGGTGCATGGTCATTTGGGGTCCATGGTCACATTGGGGTCCATGGCCGTATTAGGGTTCATGATCCCAATGGGGTCCATGGTCATTTGGGGTCCATTGGGTACCTATATCTCCCCATAGGGTCCCTATATCTCCCTATATCTCCCCATAGATCCCCTATATCTCCCTGTATCTCCCCATAGGGTCCCTATATCTCCCCATAGATCCCCTATATCTCCCCATAGGGTCCCTATATCTCCCCATAGGGTCCCTATATCTCCCTATATCTCCCCATAGGGTCCCTATATCTCCCTATATCTCCCCATAGATCCCCTATATCTCCCCTTAGATCCCCTATATCTCTCTATATCTCCCCATAGATCCCCTATATCTCCCCATAGGGTCCCTATATCTCCTTATATCTTTCCATAGATCCCCTATATCTCCCCATAGATCCCCTATATCTCTCCATAGGGTCCCTATATCTCCCCATAGATTCCCTATATCTCCCCATAGGGTCCCTATATCTCCCCATAGATCCCCTATATCTCCCTATATCTCCCCATAGATCCCCTATATCTCCCTATATCTCCCTATAGGGTCCCTGGGGACATTGACGAGGTGAACGCGCTGAAGCTCCAGGTGGATCAATGGAAGATCCCGACCGGCCTCGAGGACCCACACGTACCAGGTAGGACCCACAAGTGCCCTATAGGACCCACATGTTCACTATAGGACCCACATGTTCACTATAGGACCCACATGTTCACTATAGGACCCACATGTGCCCTATAGGACCCACATGTACCCTATAGGACCCACATGTTCCCTATAGGACCCACATGTACCCTATAGGACCCACATGTTCCCTATAGGACCCACATGTACCCTATAGGACCCACATGTGCCCTATAGGACCCACATTAACCCTATAGGACCCACACGTACCCGGTAGGACCCACATTAACCCTATAGGACCCACACGTACCCGGTAGGACCCACATGTGCCCTATAGGACCCACATGTGCCCTATGGGACCCCCATTAACCCTATAGGACCCAACAAGTGCCCTATAGGATCCACATGAACCCTATAGGACCCCTGTGTACCCTATAGGACCTACAAGTTCCCTATAGGACCCCCACCAAAACTATCAGACCCCATAGGACCCCCTATGGTGGTAATAGGGGCTATGGGGTGGGTTAATATCCCACTTATGGGTCCAACCACCCCCCATTGCCTCCCTCGGCCCCATAGCGTCCCTATTGAAGCTGTAGTACCCCCATGTTCCCTATAGGACCCCCATGTTCCATATAGGACCCCATAGAACCCCCATGTACCCTATACCCCACACTTATGGGTCCCATTGCCCCATAGCGTCCCTATTGAAGCTGTGGTACCCCTACATACCCTATAGGACCCCCATGTTCCCTATAGGACCCCATAGAACCCCATAGGACCCCCATGGTCAGGTTCCTATCCCACTTATGGGTCCCATTGCCCCATAGTGTCGTTATTGAACCTGTGGTACCCCCATGTTCCCTATAGGACCCCCATGTACCCTATAGGACCCCATAGAACCCCCATGTCCCCTATACCCCTCACTTATGGGTCCCATTGCCCCCCATGTCCCCTATACCCCACACTCATGTCCTCTATACCCAATGCGTCCCTATTGAAGCTGTGGTACCCCTACATACCCTGTAGGACCCCCATGTTCCCTATAGGACCCCATAGGGCCTCCATGTCCCCTATACCCCACACTCATGGGTCCCATGTCCCCTATACCCCACACTTATGGGTCCCATTGACCCCCATGTGCCCTATACCCCACACTTATGGGTCCCATTGCCCCATAGCGTCCCTATTGAAGCTGTGGTACCCCTACATACCCTATACCCCACACTTATGGGTCCCATATGCCCTATACCCCACACTTATGGATCCCATTGCCCCATAGCGTCCCTATTGAAGCTGTGGTACCCCTACATACCCTATACCCCACACTTATGGGTCCCATTGCCCCATAGCGTCCCTATTGAAGCTGTGGTACCCCTACATACCCTATACCCCACAGTTATGGGTCCCATTGCCCCATAGCGTCCCTATTGAAGCTGTGGTACCCCTACATACCCTATACCCCACACTTATGGGTCCCATTGCCCCATAGCGTCCCTATTGAAGCTGTGGTACCCCTACATACCCTATACCCCACACTTATGGGTCCCATTGCCCCATAGCGTCCCTATTGAAGCTGTGGTACCCCTACATACCCTATACCCCACACTTATGGGTCCCATATGCCCTATACCCCACACTTATGGGTCCCATTGCCCCATAGTGTCCCTATTGAAGCTGTGGTACCCCTACATACCCTATACCCCACACTTATGGGTCCCATGTGCCCTATACCCCACACTTATGGGTCCCATATGCCCTATACCCCACACTTATGGGTCCCATTGCCCCATAGCGTCCCTATTGAAGCTGTGGTACCCCTACATACCCTATACCCCACACTTATGGGTCCCATTGCCCCATAGCGTCCCTATTGAAGCTGTGGTACCGGGAGCTGGAGGAGCCCCTGATCCCCCCCGAGTTCTACGATCGCTGTATTTCCCACTACGAGAATCCCGACGCCGCCGTGGCCGTGGTGCATTCGCTGCCCAGGATCAACAAGATGGTGCTGTGCTACCTCATACGGTTCCTACAGGTAATATGGGGCCTATGGGGCACCATATGGGGCCTATGGGGTCATATGGAGCCTGTGGGGTCATATAGGGCACCATATGGGGTCTATGGGGTCATATGGGGCCTATGGGGTCATATAGGGCACCATATGGGGTCTATGGGGTCATATAGGGCACCATATGGGGTCTGTGGGGTCATATGGGGCCTCATCTGATTCCTACAGGTAATATAGGGGATATGGGGTCATATAGGGCACCATATGGGGTCTATGGGGTCATATAGGGCACCATATGGGGTCTATGGGGTCATATGGGGTCTATGGGGTCATATAGGGCACCATATGGGGCCTATGGGGTCATATAGGGCACCATATGGGGTCTATGGGGTCATATAGGGCACCATATGGGGTCATAATGGACACAAGATGGTGCTGTGCTACCTCATACGGTTCCTACAGGTAATATGGGGCCTATGGGGCACCATATGGGGCCTATGGGGTCATATGGAGCCTGTGGGGTCATATAGGGCACCATATGGGGTCTATGGGGTCATATAGGGCACCATATGGGGTCTATGGGGTCATAATGGACACAAGATGGTGCTGTGCTACCTCATACGGTTCCTACAGGTAATATGGGGTCTATGGGGTCATATAGGGCACCGTATGGGGTCTATTGGGTGATATAGGGCACCATATGGGGTCTATGGGGTCATATAGGGCACCGTATGGGGCCTATGGGGTCATATAGGGCATGATGTGGGGCCTATGGGATCATAAAGGACACAAGATGGTGCTGTGCTACCTTATCCGCTTCCTACAGGTATATATAGGGGATATGGGGTCATATAGGGCACCATATGGGGCCTATGGGATCATATGGGGCCTATGGGGTCATAATGGACACAAGATGGTGCTGTGCTACCTCATATGGTTCCTACAGGTAATATGGGGGATATGGGGCACCATATGGGGCATATGGGGTCATATGGGGCACCATATAGGGTCTATGGGGTCATATAGGGCACCATATGGGGCCCATGGGGTCATATGGGGCCTCATCCGCTTACTACAGGTAATATGGGGCAGGATGTGGGGCCTATTGGGTCATATAGGGCACGATGTGGGGCCTATGGGGTCACAAGGGACACAAGATGGTGCTGTGCTACCTCATACGGTTCCTACAGGTACCTATAGGGGATATGGGGTCATATAGGGCACCATATGGGGTCTATGGGGTCATATAGGGCACCATATGGGGCCTATGGGGTCATATAGGGCACCATATGGGGTCTATGGGGTCATATAGGGCACCATATGGGGTCTATGGGGTCATAATGGACACAAGATGGTGCTGTGCTACCTCATACGGTTCCTACAGGTAATATGGGGTCATATAGGGCACCATGTGGGGTCTATGGGGTCATATAGGGCATCATATGGGGTCTATGGGGTCATATAGGGCACCGTATGGGGCCTATGGGGACATATAGGGCACCATATGGGGCCTATGGGGTCATATAGGGCATGATGTGGGGCCTATGGGGTCACAAAGGACACAAGATGGTGCTGTGCTACCTCATCCGCTTCCTACAGGTAATATGGGGTCATATAGGGCACCATATGGGGTCTATTGGGTCATATAGGGCACCATATGGGGTCTATGGGGTCATATAGGGCACCGTATGGGGTCTATGGGGTCATAAAGGACACAAGATGGTGCTGTGCTACCTCATCCGGTTCCTACAGGTAATATGGGGTCATATAGGGGATATGGGGTCATATAGGGCACCATATGGGGTCTATGGGGTCATATAGGGCACCATATGGGGTCTGGGGGGTCATATAGGGCACCATATGGGGCCTATGGGACACCATATGGGGCCTATGGGGTCATATAGGGCACCATATGGGGCCTATGGGGTCATAAGGGGCCTCATCCGCTTCCTACAGGTAATATGGGGTCTATGGGGCACCATATGGGGCCTATGGGGTCTATGGGGCACCATATGGGGTCTTTGGGGTCATATAGGGCACCATATGGGGTCTGTGGGGTCATATGGGGCCTCATCTGATTCCTACAGGTAATATAGGGGATATGGGGTCATATAGGGCACCATATGGGGCCTATGGGGTCATATAGGGCACCGTATGGGGTCTATGGGGTCACAAAGGACACAAGATGGTGCTGTGCTACCTCATACGGTTCCTACAGGTAATATGGGGTATATGGGGCACCATATGGGGCCTATGGGGTCATATAGGGCACCATATGGGGTCTATGGGGTCATATAGGGCACCATATGGGGCCTATGGGGTCACAAAGGACACAAGATGGTGCTGTGCTACCTCATCCGGTTCCTACAGGTAATATGGGGTCATATAGGGGATATGGGGTCATATAGGGCACCATATGGGGTCTATGGGGTCATATAGGGCACCATATGGGGTCTGGGGGGTCATATAGGGCACCATATGGGGCCTATGGGACACCATATGGGGCCTATGGGGTAATATAGGGCACCATATGGGGCCTATGGGGTCATAAGGGGCCTCATCCGCTTCCTACAGGTAATATGGGGTCTATGGGGCACCATATGGGGCCTATGGGGTCTATGGGGCACCATATGGGGTCTTTGGGGTCATATAGGGCACCATATGGGGTCTGTGGGGTCATATGGGGCCTCATCTGATTCCTACAGGTAATATAGGGGATATGGGGTCGTATAGGGCACCATATGGGGCCTATGGGGACATATAGGGCACCATATGGGGCCTATGGGGTCATATAGGGCATGATGTGGGGCCTATGGGGTCACAAAGGACACAAGATGGTGCTGTGCTACCTCATCCGCTTCCTACAGGTAATATGGGGTCATATAGGGCACCATATGGGGTCTATTGGGTCATATAGGGCACCATATGGGGTCTATGGGGTCATATAGGGCACCATATGGGGTCTGTGGGGTCATATAGGGCACCATATGGGGCCTATGGGACACCATATGGGGCCTATGGGGTCATAAGGGGCCTCATCCGCTTCCTACAGGTAATATGGGGTCTATGGGGCACCATATGGGGCCTATGGGGTCTATGGGGCACCATATGGGGTCTTTGGGGTCATATAGGGCACCATATGGGGTCTGTGGGGTCATATGGGGCCTCATCTGATTCCTACAGGTAATATAGGGGATATGGGGTCGTATAGGGCACCATATGGGGCCTATGGGGTCATATAGGGCACCGTATGGGGTCTATGGGGTCATATAGGGCACCATATGGGGCCTATGGGGTCACAAAGGACACAAGATGGTGCTGTGCTACCTCATACGGTTCCTACAGGTAATATGGGGGATATGGAGCACCATATGGGGCCTATGGGGTCATATAGGGCACCATATGGGGTCTATGGGGTCATATAGGGCACCATATGGGGCCTGTGGGGTCATATGGGGCCTCATCTGATTCCTACAGGTAATGTGGGGTCTATGGGGTCATGAAGGACAAGATATGGGGCCTATGGGGTCATATGTGGCCTCATCCGCTTCCTACAGGTAATATGGGGTCATAAAGGGGTCTATGGGGTCATATAGGGCACCATATGGGGCCTCATCTGCTTCCTACGGGTACCTGTGGGGGCTATCAACCCATCAACTATGGGTTTCCCAGCCCCACATATTGCCCCCCAGCCCCACATCTTGCCCCATATATTGCAGGTCTTTGTCCAGCCCTCCAATGTGGCAGTGACCAAGATGGACGTGAACAACCTGGCCCCACATGCACCCCCAGCCCCACATCCAGCCCCACATTGAGTCCCAGCCCCAGCCCCACACCCAGCCCCACATCTTGCCCCCAGCCCCACATATTGCCCCATATCTTCCAGGTCTTTGTCCAACCCTCCAACGTGGCAGTGACCAAGATGAATGTGAACAACCTGGCCCCACATCCACCCCCAGCCCCACATCCAGCCCCACATCCAGCCCCACATCCAGCCCCACATCCAGTCCCAGCCCCACATCAACTATGGGGTCCCCAGCCCCACATCTTGCCCCATATCCAGCCCCACATGTTGCTCCATATCTTCCAGGTCTTTGTCCAGCCCTCCAACGTGGCGGTGACCAAGATGGACGTGAACAACCTGGCCCCACATCCACCCCCAGCCCCACATCCAGCCCCACATATAGGATATGGTCCCACATCATGCCCCACATATTGCCCCACATCTTGCCCCCAGCCCCACATATTGCCCCATATCTTTCAGGTGTTCATCCAGCCCTCCAGCGTGGTGGTGACCAAGATGGACGTGAACAACCTGGCCCCACATCCACCCCCAGCCCCACATATTGCCCCACATCCAGCCCCACATATTTCCCCTCAGCCCCACATGTTGCCCCATATGTTGCAGGTCTTTGTCCAGCCGTTGAACGTTGCCATGACCAAGATGGACGTGAACAACCTGGCCCCACATCCACCCCCAGCCCCACATCCAGCCCCACATATAGGATATGGTCCCACATCCAGCCCCACATGTTGCCCCACATCCAGCCCCACATATAGGATATGGTTCCACATCCAGCCCCATATGTTGCCCCATATCTTGCAGGTCTTTGTCCAGCCCTCCAACGTTGCCGTGACCAAGGTGGACGTGAACAACCTGGCCCCACATCCACCCCAACCCCACATCCAGCCCCACATATTGCCCCAACCCCAGCCCCACACCCACCCCCAGCCCCACATCAACTATGGGTTCCCCAGCTCCACATCTTGCCCCATATGTTGCAGGTCTTTGTCCAGCTGTCGAACATTGCCGTGACCAAGATGGACGTGAACAACCTGGTCCCACATCCACCCCCAGCCCCACATCCAGCCCCACATTGAGTCCCAGCCCCAGCCCCACACCCAGCCCCACATCTTGCCCCCAGCCCCACATGTTGCCCCATATCTTCCAGGTCTTTGTCCAACCCTCCAACGTGGCAGTGACCAAGATGAATGTGAACAACCTGGCCCCACATCCACCCCCAGCCCCACATCCAGCCCCACATCCAGCCCCACATCCAGTCCCAGCCCCACATCAACTATGGGGTCCCCAGCCCCACCCCATATCCAGCCCCACATGTTGCCCCATATCTTCCAGGTCTTTGTCCAACCCTCCAACGTGGCGGTGACCAAGATGGACGTGAACAACCTGGCCCCACATCCACCCCCAGCCCCACATCCAGCCCCACATATAGGATATGGTCCCACATCCAGCCCCACATATAGGATATGGTCCCACATCCAGCCCCACATGTTGCCCCACATCCAGCCCCACATATAGGATATGGTTCCACATCCAGCCCCATATGTTGCCCCATATCTTGCAGGTCTTTGTCCAGCCCTCCAACGTTGCCGTGACCAAGATGGACGTGAACAACCTGGCCCCACATCCACCCCAACCCCACATCCAGCCCCACATATTGCCCCAACCCCAGCCCCACACCCACCCCCAGCCCCACATCAACTATGGGTTCCCCAGCCCCACATCTTGCCCCATATGTTGCAGGTCTTTGTCCAGCTGTCGAACATTGCCGTGACCAAGATGGACGTGAACAACCTGGCCCCACATCCACCCCCAGCCCCACATCCAGCCCCACATTGAGTCCCAGCCCCAGCCCCACACCCAGCCCCACATCTTGCCCCCAGCCCCACATGTTGCCCCATATCTTCCAGGTCTTTGTCCAACCCTCCAACATGGTGGTTACCAAGATGGACGTGAACAACCTGGCCCCACATCCACCCCCAGCCCCACATATTACGCCCCAGCCCCACATGTTGCCCCATATGTTTCAGGTCTTTGTCCAGCCGTCGAACGTGGCCGTGACCAAGATGGACGTGAACAACCTGGCCATGGTGATGGCCCCCAACTGCCTGCGCTGCCAGTCGGACGATCCCAGGGTGATCTTCGAGAACACCAGGAAGGAGATGAGCTTCATCAGGGTGCTCATCCTGCACCTGGACACCGGCTTCATGGAGGGGGTGCTATAGCACTGCTCCATAACCAGCCCTGCCCCATAGCTGCCCCATAGCCGCCCCATAGACCCCCTTTACTGCCCCATATCAACCCATTATCGACTGTTCTCTGCCCCATATTGAAGGAATGGACCATCAGCTTCATGGAGGGGGTCCTATAGCACTGCCCCATAACCAGCCCTGCCCCATAGCCGCCCCATGGCTGCCCCATAGCCCCCATAGATGAGCTTCATCAGGGTGCTCATCCTGCACCTGGACACCGGCTTCATGGAGGGGGTGCTATAGCACTGCCCCATAACCAGCCCTGCCCCATAGCTGCCCCATAGCCACCCCATGGCTGCCCCATAGCCCCCATAGATGAGCTTCATCAGGGTGCTCATCCTGCACCTGGACACCGGCTTCATGGAGGGGGTGCTATAGCACTGCCCCATAACCAGCCCTGCCCCATAGCTGCCCCATGGCTGCCCCATGGCTGCCCCATAGCCCCCATATTGACACCTATATCCCCATTATCGACCTCCATATGGACCATTTCCTGCCCCATAGCACTGGATTGGACACCGGCTTCATGGAGGGGGTCCTATAGCACAGCCCCATAACCAGCCCTGCCCCATAGCTGCCCCATGGCTGCCCCATAGCCCCCATATTGACACCTATATCCCCCCTATATCCCCATTATCGACCTCCATATGGACCATTTCCCGCCCCATAGCACTGGATTGGACACCGGTTTCATGGATGGGGTCCTATAGCACAGCCCCATAGACAGCCCTGCCCCATAGCTGCCCCATAGACCCCCTATCGACCCCCTTTATTGCCCCATATCGACCATTTCCAGCTCCATTATGGACCATTTCCAGCCCTACAGCAGAGGATCGGGCCAACAGCTTCATGGAGCGCCCCATAACCAGTCCCTGCCCCATAGCTGCCCCATAGCCACCCTATATCCCCATTATCGACCCCCATATTGACCATTCCCTGCCCCATAGAGGTGGATTGGACCAGCACCTGGACACTGGCTTCATGGAGGGGGTCCTATAGCACTGCCCCATAACCAGACCCTGCCCCATAGCTGCCCCATAGCCACCCCACGGCTGCCCCATAGCCGCCCCATAGACCCCCTTTACTGCCCCATATCAACCCATTATCGACTGTTCTCTGCCCCATATTGAAGGAACTGGCCAACAGCTTCATGTAGGGGGTCCTATAGCAGTGCCCCATAACCAGCCCTGCCCCATAGCTGCCCCATAGCTGCCCCATAGCCACCCCATAACCACCCCATAGCCCCCCTATCGACCCCTATATCCCCCCTATCGACCCCCATATCGACCAAGAGCTTCATGGAGGGGGTCCTACAGCACAGCCCCATAGACAGCCCTGCCCCATAGCTGCCCCATAGCCACCCCATAGCCCCCATATCGACCCCTATACCCCCCCTTTACTGCCCCCTTATGGACCATTTCTTACCCCATAGCGGTGGATTGGACATCAGCTTCATGGAGGGGGTCCTATAGCGACACCCCATAACCAGCCCTGCCCCATAGCCGCCCCATAGCCTCCCTATATCCCCTCTATCGACCCATTCCCTGCCCCACATCGGAGGATCGGAAGGACCGGACCCTTCTTATGGGGAGATTTGGGATTCTCCAGCTGGAGGACTATGGGGTGACATTGGGGTTGGGGGGGGAAAAAGGGGGGCACTTGGGGGGCAGGAGGGACATGAGGACGTCAATGGGGTCTATAGGGCACATGGGGCCATCTATGGGGCCTGAAGGATGTGTGGGGCCATCTATGGGGTCTGAAGAACTTGTGGGGCCATCTATGGGGCCTGAAGGACGTGCGGGGCCATCTATGGGGCCTGAAGGACGTGTGGGGCCATCTATGGGGTCTGAAGAATATGTGGGGCCATCTATGGGGTCTGAAGGATGTGTGGGGCCATCTGTAGGGCCTGAAGAATGTGTGGGGCCATCTATGGGGCTTGAAGGATGTGTGGGGCCATCTATGGGGCCTGAAGGACATGTGGGGCCATCTGTGGGGTCAGTAGGGCATGTGGGGCCATCTATGGGGCCTGAAGGACATGTGAGGCCATCTATGGGGCCTGAAGAATGTGTGGGGCCAACAGTTTGGTCTATAGGGCACGTGGGGCCATCTAGGGGGCCTGAAGGACACGTGGGGCCATCTATTGGGCCTGAAGGATGTGCGGGGCCAACAGTGGGGTCTGTAGGGCATGTGGGGCCATCTATGGGGCCTGAAGAACATGTGGGGCCATCTATGGGGCCTGAAGAATGTGTGGGGCCAACAGTGGGGTCTGTAGGGCACGTGGGGCCATCTATGGGGCCTGAAGGACGTGTGGGGCCATCTATGGGGCCTGAAGGACGTGTGGGGCCATCTATGGGGTCTGTAGGGCACGTGGGACCATCTATGGGGCCTGAAGAACTTGTGGGGCCATCTATGGGGCCTGAAGAACTTGTGGGGCCATCTATGGGGCCTGAAGGACGTGTGGGGCCATCTATGGGGCCTGAAGAACTTGTGGGGCCATCTATGGGGCCTGAAGGACGTGTGGGACCAACAGTGGGGTCTATAGGGCACGTGGGGCCAGCAATGGGGCCTGAAGGACGTGAGGGGCCATCTATGGGGCCTGAAGAACTTGTGGGGCCATCTATGGGGTCTGAAGGACGTGTGGGGCCATCTATGGGGCCTGAAGAACTTGTGGGGCCATCTATGGGGTCTGAAGGACATGTGGGGCCACCAATAGGATTTGAAGGACCCACATTTTCCCATAGGACCTTGAGGACCCATGTCCACTTATGGGGCCACCAATAGGATTTAAAGGACCCATCTCCTCTTGTGGGGCCACCAATAGGATCTGAAGGACCCATAGGATCTATGGGGCCACCAATAGGATCTGAAGGACCGATCTCACTCCATAGGACCTGAAGGACCCATAGGATCTATGGGGCCACCAATAGGATCTGAAGGACCCATCTCCACTTGTGGGGTCACCATGGGCATCTGCTGGGCCCATATGGGAACCCAAGTATCCTCTCCTGGGCCTTATGGGTTCTATATGGACCCCCACCATCTCCTGGTCCATATGGTCCCATATTTGGGTCCCACCACCATCTCCTGGTCCTATATGGGGCAACCATCATCTCTTGGACCTTCTGGACCCATAGGGGAACCCATCACCTCCTTGTGGTCCTTATAGTCCCATATTGGCCCCCCAACATCTCCTGGTCCGTATGATCCCATATGAGCCCCCATCGTCTCCTGGTCCATATAATCCCATATGAGCCCCCACCATCGTCTCCTGGTCCATATAATCCCATATGAGCCCCCACCATCGTCTCCTGGTCCATATAATCCCATATGAGCCCCCACCATCGTCTCCTGGTCCATATGATCCCATATGAGCCCCCACCATCGTCTCCTGGTCCATATGATCCCATATGAGCCCCCACCATCATCTCCTGGTCCATATAATAACATATGAGCCCCCACCATCGTCTCCTGGTCCATATAATCCCATATGAGCCCCCACCATCATCTCCTGGTCCATATAATCCCATATGAGCCCCCACCATCGTCTCCTGGTCCATATAATCCCATATGAGCCCCCACCATCATCTCCTGGTCCATATGATCCCATATGAGCCCCCACCATCATCTCCTGGTCCATATGATCCCATATGAGCCCCCACCATCATCTCCTGGTCCATATAATCCCATATGAGCCCCCACCATCGTCTCCTGGTCCATATAATCCCATATGAGCCCCCACCATCGTCTCCTGGTCCATATAATCCCATATGAGCCCCCACCATCTCCCGGTCCATATAATCCCATATGAGCCCCCACCATCGTCTCCTGGTCCATATAATAACATATGAGCCCCCCCCCCCCTTCAGACCCCCCTCTGGACCCCATAGTTCACCATGGAGGGGTGGGGGTGTTATATGGGGTGGGGGTTGGGGGTGGTAATAGAACCCACTTATGGGGCTGACGGGGGTCGTTCCGGTTTTGGGGTGGGGGGTTGGTTGGGGGTTGTGGGGTGGGGGGGTCCCGGTCAGAGTGTACAGACCTATAAAGAGAGAGATATTACATAGAGCTCTTTAATTATGGTTTAATTGCTCATGTATTTTATATCGGGGGGGGGGGGGGGGATGTATGTGTGTGGGGGGGGGGGGGCTGTGTGAGACCCCCCCCCCCCTATTTGGGGGCACATTGGGGTGGAAGTAGGGACCCCCCCCCCTTTTCTTCCTCATCTTCCTCTTCCTATCGCCCCCATTCCCCATTCTCCCCCATTTCCCCCCTCTCACCCTTATTTCCCCCCCTATTTCCCCCCTATTTCCCCCTATTTCCCCTTATTTCCCTCCTATTTCCTCCTATTTCTGCCCTTATTTCCTCCTATTTCCCCCCATTTCCCCTTATTTTCCCTTTATTTCCCCCCATTTTCCCCCTATGTCCCCCCATTTCCCCTTATTTCCCCCCTTTTCCTCCCATTTCCCCCTATTTCCCCCCTTATTTCCCCCTATTTCCCCCTTATTTCCCCCTATTTCCCCCTTATTTCCCCTTATTTCCCCCTTATTTCACCCTATTTCCCCCATCCAACGCCCTTTCCCCCCCTATTTCCCCCCTTTTCCCCCATTTTCCCCTGATTTCCCCCCTTATTTCACCCTATATCCCCTTATTTCCCCCCATTTCCCCATTTCCCCCCTATTTCCCCCCTTATTTCCCCCTTTTCCCCCCTATCCCCCCCGTTTCCCCCTCTATTTCCCCCTCTCACCCTTATTTCCCCCCTATTTCCCCTTATTTCCCCCCTTTTCCCTCTTATTTCCCCCCTATTTCCCCCATTACTTACCCCATTTGCCCCAATTTCCCCCCTTTTCTCCCTATTTCCCCCTTTATTTCCCTTTATTTCCCCTTATTTCCCCCCATTTCCCCCTTATTTCCCCCTATTTCCTCCTATTTCCCCCAATTTCCCCTTATTTTCCCTTTATTTCCCCCCATTTTCCCCCGATTTCCCCCGATTTCCCCCATTTCCTCTTATTTCCCCCCTTTTCCCCCCATTTCCCCCTATTTCCCCCCTTGTACGCACCTCTTTTCCCCATTTCCCCCTATTTCCCCCCTTATTTCCCCCTTTATTCCTCCTTATTTTGCCCTATTTCCCCCCTTATTTCCCCTTATTTCCCCCTATTTCCCCTTATTTCACCCTATTTCCCCCATCCACCCCCTTTTCCCCCCTATTTCCCCCATTTTCCCCCTATTTCCCCCCTTATTTCCCCCTATTTTCCTCCTATTTCCCCTATTTTCCTCCTATTTCCCCCCATTTCCCCCATCCTTCCCATTTTCCCCCTTATTTCCCCCCCTATTTCTCCTTATTTCCCCTCAATTCCCTCATTTTCCCCTATTTCCTCTCCTTATTCCCTCCATCTCCCCCTATAGGCGCCTATAGGGGGCATATGAGTGTCTATAGGGTTGTCCATAGGGGTCTATAGGTGCCTATAGGGGTCATATGAGTGTCTATAGAGGTTGTATGGGTGTCTATAGGGGTCTATAGGTGCCTATAGGGGGCATATGAGTGTCTATAGGGGTTGTATGGGTGTCTATAGGGGGTATATGGATGTCTATAGGGGTCTATGGGTGTCTATAGGGGTCTATATGTGCCTATAGGTGGTATATGGGTGTCTATAGGGATGTATGGGTGTCTATAGGGGTTGTATGGATGTCTATAGGGGTCTATAGGTGCCTATAGGTGGTATATGGGTGTCTATAGGGATGTATGGGTGTCTATAGGGGTTGTATGGATGTCTATAGGGGTCTATAGGTGCCTGTAGGGGACATGTGAGTGTCTATAGGGTTGTATGGGTGTCTATAGGGGTCCATAGGCGCGTATAGGGAGCATATGAGTATCCATAGGGGTCTATAGGTGCCCATAGGGGGTATATAGGTGTCTATAGGGGTTGTATGGTTGTCTATAGGGGTCTATAGGTGCCTATAGGGGACATATGAGCGTCTATAGGGGGTATATGGGCATCTATAGGGGTCTATAGGCACCTATAGGGGTGTTATGAGTGTCTGTAGGGGTGTATGGATGTCTATAGGGGTCTATAGGTGCCTATAGGGGGCATATGAGTGTCTATAGGGTTGTATGGGTGTTTATAGGGGTCCATAGGCGCGTATAGGGGGCATATGAGTATCCATAGGGGTCTATAGGTGCCCATAGGGGGTATATAGGTGTCTATAGGGGTTGTATGGTTGTCTATAGGGGTCTATAGGTGCCTATAGGGGACATATGAGCGTCTATAGGGGGTATATGGGCATCTATAGGGGTCTATAGGCACCTATAGGGGTGTTATGAGTGTCTGTAGGGGTGTATGGATGTCTATAGGGATCTATAGGTGCCTATAGGGGGCATATGAGTGTCTATAGGGTTGTATGGGTGTTTATAGGGGTCCATAGGCGCGTATAGGGGGCATATGAGTATCCATAGGGGTCTATAGGTGCCCATAGGGGGTATATGGGTGTCTATAGGGGGTATATGGGCATCTATAGGGGTCTATAGGCACCTATAGGGGTGTTATGAGTGTCTATAGGGGTGTATGGGTGTCCATAGGGTTCTATAGGTGCCTATGGGGGACATGTGAGTGTCTATAGAGGTTGTATGGGTGTCAGTTGGGGTCTATAGGTGCCTATAGGGGGCATATGAGTGTCTATAGGGATGTATGGGCGTCAATTGGGGTCTATAGGGGGCATATGAGTGTCTATAGGGTTGTATGGGTGCCTATAAGGGTATATAGGGGCATATGAGTGTTTATAGGAGTGTATTGGTGTCTATAGGGGTCTATAGGTGCCTATAGGGGGCATATGAGTGTCTATAGGGTTGTATGGGAGTCTATAGGGGTCCATAGGCGTGTATAGGGGGCATATGAGTGTCCATAGGGGTCTATAGGTGCCTATAGGGGGTATATGGGTGTCTATAGGGGTTGTATGGGTGTCTATAGGGTCTATGGGCTCCTGTAGGGGACATATGAGTGTCTATAGGGGTTGTATGGGTGTCTATAGTGGTCTATAGGCTCCTTAGGGGACATATGAGTGTCTATAGGGGTGTATGGGTGCCTATAGGGGTCTATAGGTGCCTATAGGGAACATATGAGGGTCTATATGGGTTGTATGGGTGTCTATAGGGGTCTATAGGTGTCTATAGGGGGCATATGAGTGTCTATAGGGTTGTATGGGTGTCCATAGGGGTCTAAAGGTGCCTATAGGGGGCATATGAATGTCTATAGGGGTCTATGGGTGTCTATAGGGGTCTATGGGCTCCTATAGGGGGCATATGAGTGTCTATAGGGGGTGTATGGGTGTCCATAGGGGTCTATAGTCACCTATAGGGGGTGTATGGGTGTCCATAGTGGTCGATAGGTGCCTATAGGGGACATAAGAGTGTCTATAGCGTTGTATGTGTGTCTATAGGGGTATATGGGTGTCTATAGGGATCTATAGGCGCCTATAGGGGACATATGAGTGTCTATAGGGTTGTATGGGTGTCTATAGGGGTCTATGGGCTCCTATAGGGGACATATGAGTGTCTATAGGGGTCTATGGGCTCCTATAGGGGACATATGAGTGTCTATAGGGGTTGTATGGGTGTCTATAGGGGATATATGGATGTCTATAGGGGTCTATGGGTGTCTATAGGGGTCTATAGGTGCCTATAGGTGGTATATGGGTGTCTATAGGGATGTATGGGTGTCTATAGGGGTTGTATGGATGTCTATAGGGGTCTATAGGTGCCTATAGGGGACATGTGAGTGTCTATAGAGTTGTATGGGTGTCTATAGGGGTCCATAGGCGCGTATAGGGGGCATATGAGTATCCATAGGGGTCTATAGGTGCCCATAGGGGGTATATGGGTGTCTATAGGGGTTGTATGGGTGTCTATAGGGGTCTATAGGTACCTATAGGGGACATATGAGTGTCTATAGGGGTTGTATGGTTGTCCATAGGGGTTTATAGGCTCCTATAGGGGGTTATGAGTGTCTATAGGTGCCTATAGGAGGTATATGGGAGTCTATAGTGGTCTATAGGTGCCTATAGGGGACATATGAGTGTCTATAGGGGGTATATGGGCATCTATAGGGGTCTATAGGCACCTATAGGGGTGTTATGAGTGTCTATAGGGGTGTATGGGTGTCCATACGGTTCTATAGGTGCCTATGGGGGACATGTGAGTGTCTATAGAGGTTGTATGGGTGTCAGTTGGGGTCTATAGGTGCCTATAGGGGACATATGAGTGTCTATAGGGGTTGTATGGGTGTCTATAGGGGGTATATGGATGTCTATAGGGGTCTATGGGTGTCTATAGGGGTCTATAGGTGCCTATAGGTGGTATATGGGTGTCTATAGGGATGTATGGGTGTCTATAGGGGTTGTATGGATGTCTGTAGGGGTCTATAGGTACCTATAGGGGACATATGAGTGTCTATAGGGGTGTATGGGTGTCCATAGGGGTCTATAGGCGCCTATAGGGGGTATAGGGGTGTCTATAGGGATGTATGGGTGCCTATAGGGGTCTATAGGCACCTATAGGGTGGTTATGAGTGTCTATAGGGTTGTATAGATGCCTATAGGGCTCTATAGGTGCCTATAGGGGACATATGAGTGTCTATAGGGGTGTATGGGTGTCCATAGGGGTCTATAGGCTCCTATAGGGAGGTTATGAGTGTCTATAGGGGTCTATCTATATCCTATATGGATCCCTATATAACCCATATATACCCTATATAATCCATATACACCCGGACCCTTTCGCGCGGGTCCCGTTTCCCACCCGGACCCTTTATCCCCACGCACAAACCGCTCTCAGCCAATCACGTCCCTCCAAAGGCACTTCTGGTGTCATCGCCCCCCTCTCTCAACCAATCGCGTCTCACTATTATCACTTCCGGGTTCTACCCATTCTCTTCTCAACCAATCGCGTCGCTCTAACGTCACTTCCGCTTCCGGTGACCGGGTCGCCATGTTCCGTGTCGCCCCGTTAAGGCCTTTGGTCCCCGTTTACCGATGGGGAACCGGAAGAGGGATCGGAACCGGAACCGGAAGCGAACCGGGTAGAGACCGGAAGTACCGACAGGGTCAAAGTCCGGCTCCGCGTCAACGGGAATATTTCTATTGGGTGGACGCGAACGGGAGGGTGAGGGGGGGGCAAGATGGCGGCCAGTGGGGTCAATGGGGGGCAATGGGGGGTAATGGAAGTCAATGGGGGGCAATGGAAGTCAATGGGGGACAATGGAAGGAAAGATGGCGGCCAATGGGGGGCAATTGGGGGCAATGGGGGGCAATGGAAATCAATGGGGGGCAATGGGAGGCAATGGAAGTCAATGGGGGGCAATGGAAGGAAAGATGGCGGCCAATGGGGGGCAATTGGGGGCAATGGGGGCGATGGAAGTCAATGGGGGGAGATGGGGGTCAATGGAAGTCAATGGGGGGCAATGGGGGCCAATGGGGGTCAATGGAGGTCAATGGGGGGCTATGGAAGTCAATGGGGGGAGATGGGGGGCAATGGGGTCAATGGAAGTCAATGGGGAGCAATGGAAGTCAATGGGGGGCAATGGGGGGCAATGGAAGTCAATGGGGGGAGATGGGGGTAAATGGGGGTCAATGGAAGTCAATGGGGGGCAATATGGCGGACGGGGGGGGCCATGGAAGTCAATGAAAGTCAATGGGGGGAGATGGGGGGCGATGGGGGTCAATGGGGCAATAAGGGGAGGCAATGGGGCTCAATGGAAGTCAATGGAAGTCAAGGGGGGGAGATGGGGGGCGATGGGGGTCAATGGGGCAATAAGGGGAGGCAATGAGGCTCAATGAAAGTCAATGGAAGTCAAGGGGGGGAGATGGGGGTCAATGGGGGTCAATGGGGCGATGTGGGGGGCAATGGGGCGATATAGGGGTCAATGGAAGTCAATGGGGGGCAATAGAAGTCAATGGGGGGCAATGGAAGTCAATGGGGGGCAATAGAAGTCAATGGGGGGCAATGGGGGGCAATAGAAGTCAATGGGGGGCAATGGGGGGCAATGGAAGTCAATGGGGGGCAATGGAGGGCAATGGAAGTCGATGGGGGGAGATGGGGGGCAATGGAAGTCGATGGGGGGCAATGGAAGTCAGTGGGTAGCAATGGAAGTCAATGGGGGGCAATGGAAGTCAATGGGGGGCAATGGGGGTCTATGGGGGTCAATGGTTCTCTATGGGGCTCTATGGGGCTCTATGGTACTCTATGGGCCTCTATGGTTCTCTGTGGGGCTCTATGGCTCTCTATGAGGTTCTATGATTCTCTATGGGGCTCTGTGGGGCTCAGTGGGGCTCTATGGTGTCTATGGGGCTCTATGGCGTCTATGGGTCTCTATGGGGTTCTATGGAGCTCTATGGGGGTCTATGGGGCTCTATGGGGTGCTATGGGGTTCTATGGGGTTCTACGGGGCTCTATGGGGTCTATGGGGCTCTGTGGGGCTCATTGGGGTTCTGTGGGGTCCTATGGGGTTCTGTGGGGCTCTGTGGGGTCTATGGGGCTCTATGGGGTCAGTGGGGCTCAATGGGGTTCTATGGGGATGTATGGGGTTCTATGGGGCTCAGTTGGTTTCTATGGGGCTCAATGGTTCTCTATAGTTCTCTATGGGGTCTGTGGGGTTCTGTGGGGCTCTATGGGGTCTATGGGGCTCTATGGGGTTCTATGGGCCTCTATGGGGTTCTATGGGTCTCTATGGGGTGCTATGGGGTTCTATGGGGTTCTATGGGGTGCTATGGTTCTCTATGGGGTCTATAGGGCTCTATGGGGTTCTATGGGGCCCTATGGGGTCTATGGGGCTCTATGGGGTCTATGGGTTGCTTTGGTTCTCTATGGGGTCTATGGGGTTGTATGGGGCTCAGTGGGGCTCTATGGGGTGCTATGGGGCTCTGTGGGGTTCTATGGGGTCTATGGGGTTCTATGGGGCTCTATGGGGTGCTATGGGGCTCTATGGGGTTCTATGGGGCTCTATGGGGTGCTGTGGGGCTCTGTGGGGTTCTATGGGGTGCTATGGGGCTCTATGGGGCGCTATGGGTTTCTATGGGGCTCTATGGGGTCATTATGGGGCGCTATGGGTTTCTATGGGGTGCTATGGGGCTCTATGGGGCTCTATGGGTTCTATGGGGCTCTATGGGGTCATTATGGGGCGCTATGGGGTCTATGGGGCTCTATGGGATTCTATGGGCCTCTATGGGTTTCTATGGGTTTCTATGGGGCGCTATGGGTCTCTATGGGGCTCTATGGGTTTCTATGAGGCTCTATGGGTTCTATGGGGCGCTATGGGTTTCTATGGGGCGCTATGGGTTTCTATGGGGCTCATTGATGTGCTGTTCCCCCCCAGCTGTACCTGGATGACGCCAAAGTGAAGAACTTCACCACCTGCTTTAAAGGTAATCACCCTCTAATTAACCTAATTAACCCCCTCATTAACCTAATTAACCCCCTAATTAACCTGATAACACCCCAATTAACCTGATAACACCCTAATTAACCTGATAACACCCTAATTAACCGAATAACATCCTAATTAACCTAATTACTCCTTAATTACCCCTCCAATTAACATAATTACCCCCTAATTAACCCCCTAATTAACCTAATTACCCCCTATTTAACCCGCTAATTAACCTAATTACCCCCTATTTAACCCGCTAATTAACCTAATTACCCCCTAATTAACCTGATAACACCCCAATTAACCTGATAACACCCTAATTAACCTGATAACACCCTAATTAACCGAATAACATCCTAATTAGCCTAATTACCCCTTAATTACCCCCTCCAATTAACCTAATTACCCCTTAATTAACCCCCTAATTAACCTTGTTACCCCCTAATTAACCCTCTAATCAACCTAGTAACCCCCTAATGCACCTAATTATCTCACCTTTACCCCCCAATTAATCTAATTACCCCCTAATTAACCCCCCAATTAATCTAATTACCCCCTAATTAACCCCTCAATTAATCTAATTACCCCCTAATTAACCCCCCAATTAATCTAATTACCCCCTAATTAACCCCCAAATTAATCTAATTTCCCCCTAATTAACCCCCAATTAATCTAATTACCCCCTAATTAACCCCCCAATTAACCTAATTACTCTCGAATTAACCTAATTACCCCCTTTTTACCCCCTAACAAAGCTAATTACCTCCTAATTAACCTAATTAACTCCCCAATGAAGCCAATTGCCCCCTAATGAAGCTCATTAATCCCCTAATTCCCCCCTAATTAGCCTGATTACCCCCTAATTAACCTAATTAACCCCATTATCTCCTATAGACGAGCGCTTCCTCTTGTTCTTCTTCCTCCACCTCAACCCCCTCATTAACCCCCCCACTAATTAACACCCTCATTAACCCCCCTAATCATCCTTTAATTAACCTAATTAACCCCCTAGTTAACCTAATTAACCCCCTAACCTAATTACCCCCCCTTGTGCCCCCTAATGAAGCTTATTAATCCCTTTAATTAACCTCATTAACCCCCGTCTACCCCCTAATCAACCTAATTACCTACTAAGTAACCCCCTAATTAACCTAATTACTCCTAATTTCCCCTAATTAACCCCCTAATTACCCCCCAATTAACCTAATTACCCCTTATTTACCCCCGTTTACCCCCTAATGAAGCTAATTAACCCCCCAATTGACCTGCTTAGCCCCTAATTAACCCCCTAATTAACCTAATTAACATACCAATTAATCTAATTACCCTAATTATCCCCTAATTACTACCTGATTGACCTAATTACCTCCTAATCACCCTTTAATTAACCCCCTAATTACCCCCTATTCTCTCCCATATATGAGCATTTCCTCTCATTAACCCCCAATTAAGCTACTTACCCCCTTAACTAATTACCCCTTTCTACCCCCTAATGAGGCTAATTATCCCCCAATTAACTTAATCACCCACTAATTAACCCCCTAATTAACCTAATTACCCACTAATTACCCACTGATTGACCTAATTGCCCCTAATTTCCCTCTAATTAACCTACTTACCCCCCTAATTACCCCCTGATTAACCTATTTCCCCCCCCTTTTATCCCTATTGAAGCTCATTAACCCCTTCATTAGCTCCCTAATTATCCTAATTAACCCCTAATTAAGCTAATTACCCCCCTAATTACCCTAATTATCCCTTAATTAACCAAATCATCCCGCAATTAAGATAATTAACCCCCAATTAAGCTAATTAACCCCCTAACTACTCACTAAGTGACGCAATTACCCCCTAATCAACCTAATTTCCACCTAATTAACCTAATTAACCTCAATTTACCCCCCTAATTAACCTAATTACCACCTGATTACCCTCTTAATTAACCTAATTATCCACTAATTACTCCCTAACTAACCAAATTACCCCCCGTTTACCCCCTGATGAACCGAATTACCCCCTAATTCCCCCCTAACTCTCCCCTAATTACCATAAACACCCCCTAATTAAGCTAATTAAGCTAATTAACCTAATTATCTCCCCTAGACGAGCGCTTCCTGTCCTTCTTCTTCCGTCACCTCCGCCCCAATGTCACTGGTCGCTATGTGGATTCCTAAGCAACCCCTCATTAACCTAATTATCCCCCAATTAACCTAATCACCCACTAATTAACCCCCTAATTAACCTAATTACCCCCTAATTAGCCACTGATTGACCTAATTGCCCCTAATTTCCCTCTAATTGACCTACTTACCCCCCTAATTACCCCCTGATTAACCTATTTCCCCCCCCTTTTACCCCCTATTGAAGCTAATTACCCCCTAATTAAGCTAATTAACCTAATTACCTCTAATTATCTCCCCATAGACGAGCGCTTCCTGTCCTTCTTCTTCCGCCACCTCGGCCCCAATGTCTCTGGTCGTTATGTGGATTCCTTCCCCTTCGTGTCCCACTGCGGCCCCGAACGCAACTACGTGCGCTGCCAGGACCTGCCCATAGTGTTCAATGGGGTCCTGGAAGGGGATAAAGGCCCTTTATTGTCCTATAACTGGGGCGGGAGGAGCCTGACCACCCCATTCCTGCCCCACACGTTGACCTACTGGGCCCACAACGGGAGGGTTTATCATCCGGGACCTAAAGGGGGAGGGGGGGTGGGGCTGGTGACGTCGGCCTTGGTGGAGCTGTGGGGCGATGGGTTCCGCTATGGGGCAGGGGATGGGGAGAGCCCGACCCATTTGGTGTGGGGCGGGAGGAGCTATGAGTTGAAGCATCCCCTATTGGGGACGTTAAGGGACATGGGGCGGCTATGGGGCGACAGGGAGCGCATGGTGGCCCCATAGACCCCATAGATCCCCATAGACCCCAATAGACCCCATAGATCCCATATTGGCCCCATAGACCCACCATAGACCCCATAGACCCATCATAGATCCCATAGACCCCCTATTGACCCCGTAGATCCCCCATAGACCCATAAAACCCCATAGACCCCATAAACCCACCATAGACCCCATAGATCCCCCATAGACCCCAGTTGGCCCCATAGACTCCATAGACCCCCCATAGATCCCATAGACCCTGTGTTGGCCCCATAGACCCTACAGACCTCCCATAGACGCCATTGACCCCACAGACTCCCCATAGACCCCATAGACCAATAGACCCCCCATAGACCCCATAGACCCCTCATAGACTCCATAGACCTGAAGGGGGAGGGGGTGTGGGGCTGGTGACTTCAGCTTTGGTGGAGCTGTGGGGCGATGGGTTCTGCTATGGGGCAGGGGATGGGGAGAGCCCGACCCATTTGGTGTGGGGCGGGAGGAGCTATGAGTTGAAGCATCCCCTATTGGGGACGTTAAGGGACATGGGGCAGCTATGGGGCGACAGGGAGCGCATGGTGGCCCCATAGACCCCATAGATCCCCATAGATCCCATAGACCATCCCATAGACCCCATAGATCCCCATAGATCCCATAGACCACCCCATAGACCCCATAGACCCTCCATAGACCCCATCGACCCCATAGACCCCCCATAGACCCCATAGATCCCATATTGGCCCCATAGACCCCATAAACCCACCATAGACCCCATAGATCCCCCATAGACCCCAGTTGGCCCCATAGAGCCCCATAGACCCCATAGACCCCCATAGGCCCCATAGACCCCAGTTGGCCCCATAGACCCCATAGACCTGAAGGGGGAGGGGGTGTGGGGCTGGTGACGTCAGCCTTGGTGGAGCTGTGGGGCGATGGGTTCCGCTATGGGGCAGGGGATGGGGAGAGCCCGACCCATTTGGTGTGGGGCGGGAGGAGCTATGAGTTGAAGCATCCCCTATTGGGGACGTTAAGGGACATGGGGCAGCTATGGGGCGACAGGGAGCGTATGGTGGCCACATAGACCCCATAGATCCCCATAGACCACATTGACCCCATAGACCACCCCATAGACCCCATAGATCCCCATAGATCCCATAGACCACCCCATAGACCCCATAGACCCTCCATAGACCCCATCGACCCCATAGACCCCCCATAGACCCCATAGATCCCATATTGGCCCCATAGACCCCATAAACCCACCATAGACCCCATAGATCCCCCATAGACCCCAGTTGGCCCCATAGAGCCCCATAGACCCCATAGACCCCCATAGGCCCCATAGACCCCAGTTGGCCCCATAGAACCCCATAGACCCCATAAACCCACCATAGACCCCATAGATCCCCCATAGACCCAATAGGTCCCCCATAGACCCCAGTTGGCCCCATAGACCCCCCATAGACCCCATAGACCTGAAGTGGGAGGGCGTGTGGGGCTGGTGACGTCGGCCTTGGTGGAGCTGTGGGGCGATGGGTTCCGCTATGGGGCAGGGGATGGGGAGAGCCCGACCCATTTGGTGTGGGGCGGGAGGAGCTATGAGTTGAAGCATCCCCTATTGGGGACGTTAAGGGACATGGGGCGGCTATGGGGCGACAGGGAGCGTATGGTGGCCCCATAGACACCATAGATCCCCATAGACCCCATAGATCCCGTAGACCACCCCATAGACCCCATAGACCCTCCATAGATCCCATAGAACCCCATAGGCCCCATAGATCCCCCATAGACCCATAAAACCCCATAGACCCCATAAACCCACCATAGACCCCATAGATCCCCCATAGACCCAATAGGTCCCCCATAGACCCCAGTTGGCCCCATAGACCCCATAGACCCCCCATAGACCCCATAGACCCCATAGACCTGAAGTGGGAGGGGGTGTGGGGCTGGTGACGTCGGCCTTGGTGGAGCTGTGGGGCGATGGGTTCCGCTATGGGGCAGGGGATGGGGAGAGCCCGACCCATTTGGTGTGGGGCGGGAGGAGCTATGAGTTGAAGCATCCCCTATTGGGGACGTTAAGGGACATGGGGCGGCTATGGGGCGACAGGGAGCGTATGGTGGCCCCATAGACACCATAGATCCCCATAGACCACATTGACCCCATAGACCACCCCATAGACCCCATAGATCCCCATAGATCCCATAGACCACCCCATAGACCCCATAGACCCTCCATAGACCCCATCGACCCCATAGACCCCCCATAGACCCCATAGATCCCATATTGGCCCCATAGACCCCATAGATCCCCCGTAGACCCCATTGACCCCACAGACTCCCCATAGACCCCATTGACCCCACAGACTCCCCATAGACCCCACAGACCACCCCATAGACCCATAGACCCCCCATAGACCCCATAGATCCCATATTGGCCCCATAGACCCCATAGACCCCCCATAGATCCCATAGACCCCGTGTTGGCCCCATAGACCCCCATAGACCCCCCATAGACCCCCTATTGGCCCCAGAGACCCCATAGACCAACAGAACCCTCACAGACCCCCATAGACCCCCTATTGGCCCCATAGACCCCCCTCCCACAGACCCCACAGACCCCATGTTGGCCCCATAGACCCCCCATAGACCCCATAGAATCCCTGTTGGCCCCATATACCCAGAGACCCCTCATAGACCCCACAGACCCCCAGTTGGCCCCATAGACCCCCCATAGACCCACCATAGACCCCATTGACCCCACAGACCCCCTGTTGGCCCCATAGACCCCCCATAGACCCATAGCCTATGGGGTAGGGGTGGGAGGGATGGCTGAATCTATGGGGTGGAGCTGGGATGGACCCCATTGACCCCGTATCCTATGGGGTGGGGATGGGACGGACCCCATTGACCCCGTATCCTATGGGGTGGGGATGGGACGGACCCCATTGACCCCGTATCCTATGGGGTGGGGATGGGACGGACCCCATTGACCCCGTATCCTATGGGGTGGGGATGGGACGGACCCCATTGACCCTGTATCCTATGGGGTGGGGATGGGACGGACCCCATTGACCCCGTATCCTATGGGGTGGGGATGGGACGGACCCCATTGACCCCGTATCCTATGGGGTGGGGATGGGACGGACCCCATTGACCCCGTATCCTATGGGGTGGGGATGGGATGGACCCTATAGGACCCACAGATGTCCCCTTTATTTCTATGGGGTGGGAGTGACCCCCAAGTGCCCCTATAGGATATTAAACCATTGGAACCCACACGGTGTTGTGTTGTCACTTGGGGAGACAATGTCCTATGGGGTGACCCCATAGACCCCATAGTGACCCCATAGACCTCATAGTGTCCCCATTGACCCCATAGACCCCATAGTGACCCCATAGACCCCATAGTGACCCCATAGACCCCATAGAGACCCCATAGACCCCATAGTGACCCCATAGACCCCATAGAGACCCCATTGACCCCATAGACCCCATAGTGACCCCATAGACCCCATAGTGTCCCAATAGACCCCACAGTGTCCCCACTGACTCCATAGTGTCCCCACAGACCCCATAGTGTCCCCATTGACCCCATAGTGTCCCCATAGACCCCATAGTGTCTCCATTGACACCTTAGTGTCCCCATAGACCCCAAAGTGACCCCATAGACCCCATAGTGACCCCATAGTGTCCCCATAGACCCCATAGTGTCCCCATTGACCCCATAGACCCCATAGTGACCCCATAGACCCCATAGTGACCCCATAGTGACCCCATAGTGTCCCCATAGACCCCATAGTGTCCCCATAGACCCCATAGTGTCCCCATTGACCCCATAGACCCCATAGTGACCCCATAGTGTCCCCATAGACCCCATAGTGTCCCCATTGACCCCATAGACCCCATAGTGACCCCATAGTGTCCCCATAGACCCCATGGTGTCCCTATTGACCCCATAGTGACCCCATAGTGACCCCATAGTGTCCCCATAGACCCCATTGTGTACCCATTGACCCCATAGTGACCCCATAGTGTCCCCATTGACACCTTAGTGTCCCCATAGACCCCATAGACCCCCTAGTGTCCCAATAGAGCCCATAGTGTCCCCATAGACCCCATAGTGACCCCATAGACCCCATAGACCCCCTAGTGTCCCAATAGAGCCCATAGTGTCCCCATAGACCCCATGGACCCCATAGTGTCCCCATAGACCCCAGTGTCCCCACAGACCCACAGACCCCCCCATAAACCCCATAGACCCCCTGTTGGCCCCATAGACTCTACACTGACCCCATAGTGTCCCCATTGACCCCATAGTGATCCCATAGATCCCATAGTGTCCCCATAGATCCCATAGTGTCCCCATAGACCCCATAGCGATGTCCCCAATGTCCCCATTGACCCCATAGAGTCACAGCAGCCGTCCTTTAGCCCCATAGCCATGTTGGATACACAGTGCCACCCCATAGCTGGCCCCACCCACCCCATAGACCCCATAGACCCCCTATCTGCCCTATTGACCCCATATCTGCCCCATATCTGCCCCCATTGACCCCATATCTGCCCCATATCTACCCCATTGACCACATATCTGCCCCATTGATGCCGTATCTGCCCGCATTGACCCCATTTCTGTCCCCATTGACCCCATATCTGTCTGCATTAACCCCATACCTGCCCCACTGACCCCATTGACCCCATATCTGCCCCATTGACCCCATATCTGCCCCATTGACCCCATATCATTCCATTAGCCCCATATGTGCCCCATATCTGCCCCATAGACCACATATCTGCCCCACTGACCCCATATCTACCCCATATCTGTCCCTTTATGCCCCATATCTCCCCCATTGACCCCATACCTGCCCCATTGACCCTATATCTGCCCCACTGACCCCATATCTGCCCCATATCTGCCCCATTGACCCCGTATCTGTCCCCATTGACCCCATATCTGCCCCACTGACCCCATATCTGTCCCCATGGACCCCATACCTGCCCCATTGACCCCATATCTGCCCCATTGACCCCATATTTGCCCCATAGACCCCATAGACCCCATATCTGCCCCATTGACTCCATATCTGCTCCATATCTGTCCCTTTATGCCCCATATCTCCCCCATTGACCCCATACCTGCCCCATTGACCCTATATCTGCCCCACTGACCCCATATCTGCCCCATATCTGCCCCATTGACCCCGTATCTGTCCCCATTGACCCCATATCTGCCCCACTGACCCCATATCTGTCCCCATGGACCCCATACCTGCCCCATTGACCCCATATCTGCCCCATTGACCCCATATTTGCCCCATAGACCCCATAGACCCCATATCTGCCCCATTGACTCCATATCTGCCCCATATCTGTCCCTTTATGTCCCCCCCACCCCACTGACCCCATATCTGCCCCATAGACCCCATATCTGCCCCACTGACCCCATACCTGCCCCATATCTGTCCCTTTATGTCCCCCCCACCCCACTGACCCCATATCTGCCCCATAGACCCCATAGACCCCATATCTGCCCCATTGACTCCATATCTGCCCCATATCTGTCCCTTTATGTCCCCCCCACCCCACTGACCCCATATCTGCCCCATAGACCCCATATCTGCCCCACTGACCCCATACCTGCCCCATATCTGTCCCTTTATGTCCCCCCCACCCCACTGACCCCATATCTGCCCCATAGACCCCATAGACCCCATATCTGCCCCACTGACTCCATATCTGCCCCATATCTGTCCCTTTATGTCCCCCCCACCCCACTGACCCCATATCTGCCCCATAGACCCCATAGACCCCATATCTGCCCCACTGACCCCATACCTGCCCCATATACCCCATACCTGCCCCATATACCCCATACCCGCCCCACTGACCCCATACCTGCCCCATATACCCCATACCCGCCCCACTGACCCCATACCTGCCCCATATACCCCATACCCGCCCCACTGACCCCATACCTGCCCCATATACCCCATACCCGCCCCACTGACCCCATACCTGCCCCATATACCCCATACCCGCCCCACTGACCCCATACCTGCCCCATATACCCCATAGCCGCCCCACTGACCCCATTACATCCCAAAGAAGTCCCCCCCCCCCTGCTGTAGGACGCTGCATGTCCACGTGTCCTCATCCCTCCCAGCCCCACGGAGGATCCCCCGCAGCTCGTCCTGTAGGGCCGACAATGGGGCTTCATCGTCAGCATCGGGATCTATGGGGCAGGACAGACAATATCAGCATCTATGGGGCAGGATGGACAACATCATCTATGGGGCAGGATGGCAATCTATGGGGCAGGACGGACAATATCAGCATCTATGCGGCAGGATGGCAATCTATGGGGCAGGGCTTTCAATCTATGGGGCAGGGATGTCAATCTATGGGGCAGGGATGTGAATCTATGGGGCAGGGATGTCACTCTGTGGGGCAGGGATGTCGCTCTATGGGGCAGGGCTGTCAATCTATGGGGCAGGGATGTCGCTCTATGGGGCAGGGATGTGAATCTATGGGGCAGGGATGTCACTCTGTGGGGCAGGGATGTCGCTCTATGGGGCAGGGCTGTCAATCTATGGGGCAGGGATGTCGCTCTATGGGGCAGGGATGTCGATCTATGGGGCAGGGATGTCAATGTATGGGGCAGGGATGGCAATCTATGGGGCTGGGATGTCGCTCTATGGGGCAGGGATGTCGATCTATGGGGCAGGGATGTCAATGTATGGGGCAGGGATGGCAATCTATGGGGCAGGGCTGTCGATCTATGGGGCTGGGATGTCGATCTATGGGGCAGGGATGTCGATCTATGGGGCAGGGATGTGAATCTATGGGGCAGGGCTGTCAATCTATGGGGCAGGGATGTGAATCTATGGGGCAGGGATGTCAATCTATGGGGCAGGGATGTCACTCTGTGGGGCAGGGATGTCGCTCTATGGGGCAGGGATGTCACTCTATGGGGCAGGGATGTGAATCTATGGGGCAGGGCTGTCAATCTATGTGGCAGGGCTGTGAATCTATGGGGCAGGGATGTCGATCTATGGGGCAGGGATGTCGTTCTATGGGGCAAGGATGTCGATCTATGGGGCAGGGATGTCACTCTATGGGGCAGGGATGTCAATCTATGGGGCAGGGATGTCGCTCTATGGGGCAGGGCTGTCGATCTATGGGGCCGTCACTCACCTTGCTGTCAATCTATGGGGCAGGGGTGTGAATCTATGGGGCAGGGCTGTCGATCTATGGGGCTGGGATGTCGATCTATGGGGCAGGGCTGTCAATCTAAGGGGCTGTCACTCACCTTGCTGTAAATCTATGGGGCAGGGATGTGAATCTATGGGGCAGGGATGTTGATCTATGGGGCAGCGATGTTGATTTATGGGGCAGGGCTGTCAATCTATGGGGCAGGGCTGTGGATCTATGGGGCAGGGATGTGAATCTATGGGGCAGGGATGTCACTCTGTGGGGCAGGGATGTCGCTCTATGGGGCAGGGATGTCACTCTATGGGGCAGGGATGTCGATCTATGGGGCAGGGATGTGAATCTATGGGGCAGGGCTGTGGATCTATGGGGCAGGGCTGTGGATCTATGGGGCCGTCACTCACCTTGCTGTCAATCTATGGGGCAGGGGTGTGAATCTATGGGGCAGGGCTGTCGATCTATGGGGCAGGGCTGTCAATCTATGGGGCTGTCACTCACCTTGCTGTAAATCTATGGGGCAGGGATGTGAATCTATGGGGCAGGGATGTTGATCTATGGGGCAGCGATGTTGATTTATGGGGCAGGGCTGTCAATCTATGGGGCAGGGCTGTGGATCTATGGGGCAGGGATGTGAATCTATGGGGCAGGGATGTCACTCTGTGGGGCAGGGATGTCAATCTATGGGGCAGGGATGTCGCTCTATGGGGCAGGGATGTCACTCTATGGGGCAGGGATGTCGATCTATGGGGCAGGGATGTGAATCTATGGGGCAGGGCTGTGGATCTATGGGGCAGGGCTGTGGATCTATGGGGCAGGGCTGTCGATCTATGGGGCAGGGCTGTGGATCTATGGGGCCGTCACTCACCTTGCTGTAAATCTATGGGGCAGGGATACACCACCCTCTTTAGGGTCGCTATGGGGAGGGTCCCCTCCAGCAGCACCTTGACCCCATTGGCCGACATGGGGTTCCCATAGAGTCCCAGGTAGGACAGGACCCTACAGCTCCTCAATGGGGTCAATAGGGGCGGCACTTGTGGGTCCCGGATCCCGCAGTGCCCCACATCCAAGTGTTGTAGGGTCGGGGAGAGAACGTGGAGGAGATGGAGGAAATGGGGCAGGAGGGACGGGGGCAGGACGTGGCCGCTCAGATCCAGCTTCTTTAGGGTCGATGTGTGGGGGCTGTGGGACAGGAACAGCAGATCTGTGGGGTCCAGGTGGCAATAGGGGAGCTCCAGGCTTTGTAATGGGACATGGAGGGACCTGGGGGGCAGAGAACATGGGGGTCAGTCTATGGGGTCTATGGGGCATGGGGCAATCTATGGGGTCTATGGGGTGTCTATGGGGCTGTGGGTCAATCTATGGGGTCTATGGGGTGTCTATGGGGCTGTGGGTCAATCTATGGGGTCTATGGGGTGTCTATGGGGCTGTGGGTCAATCTATGGGGTCTATGGGGTGTCTATGGGGCTGTGGGTCAATCTATGGGGTCTATGGGGTGTCTATGGGGTCTATGGGGTGTCTATGGGGTGTGGGTCAATCTATGGGGTGTCTATGGGTGGTCTATGGGGCTGTGGGTCAATCTATGGGGTCTATGGGGTGTCTATGGGGCTGTGGGTCAATCTATGGGGTCTATGGGGTGTCTATGGGGCTGTGGGTCAATCTATGGGGTCTATGGGGTGTCTATGGGGCTGTGGGTCAATCTATGGGGTCTATGGGGTGTCTATGGGGCTGTGGGTCAATCTATGGGGTCTATGGGGTGTCTATGGGGCTGTGGGACAGGAACAGCAGATCTGTGGGGCACAGGTGGCAATAGGGGAGCTCCAGGCTTTGTAATGGGACGTGGAGGGACCTGGGGGGCAGAGGGGAGAAGATATGGGTCAATCTATGGGGCAGAGAACATGGGGGTCAATCTATGGGGTCTATGGGGTGTCTATGGGGCTGTGGGTCAATCTATGGGGTCTATGGGGTGTCTATGGGCTGTGGGTCAATCTATGGGGTCTATGGGGTGTCTATGGGGCTGTGGGTCAATCTATGGGGTCTATGGGGTGTCTATGGGGCTGTGGGACAGGAACAGCAGATCTGTGGGGCACAGGTGGCAATAGGGGAGCTCCAGGCTTTGTAATGGGACGTGGAGGGACCTGGGGGGCAGAGGGGAGAAGATATGGGTCAATCTATGGGGCAGAGAACATGGGGGTCAATCTATGGGGTCTATGGGGTGTCTATGGGGCTGTGGGTCAATCTATGGGGTCTATGGGGTGTCTATGGGCTGTGGGTCAATCTATGGGGTCTATGGGGTGTCTATGGGGCTGTGGGACAGGAACAGCAGATCTGTGGGGCACAGGTGGCAATAGGGGAGCTCCAGGCTTTGTAATGGGACATGGAGGGACCTGGGGGGCAGAGAACATGGGGGTCAATCTATGGGGTCAAGGGATGGGGGTCTATGGGGTGTGGGTCAATCTATGGGGTGTCTATGGGGTTTGAGACAATCTATGGGGTCTATGGGGTGTCTATGGGGCTGTGGGTCAATCTATGGGGTCTATGGGGTGTCTATGGGGCTGTGGGTCAATCTATGGGGTCTATGGGGTGTCTATGGGGCTGTGGGTCAATCTATGGGGTCTATGGGGTGTCTATGGGGCTGTGGGTCAATCTATGGGGTGTCTATGGGGTGTCTATGGGGCTGTGGGTCAATCTATGGGGTCTATGGGGTGTCTATGGGGCTGTGGGTCAATCTATGGGGTCTATGGGGTGTCTATGGGGTTTGAGACAATCTATGGGGTCTATGGGGTGTCTATGGGGCTGTGGATCAATCTATGGTGTCTATGGGGTGTCTATGGGGCCGTGGGTCAATCTATGGGGTCAATGGGGTGTCTATAGGCTGTGGGTCAATCTATGGGGTGTCTATGGGGCTGTGGGTCAATCTATGGGGTCTATGGGGTGTCTATGGGGCTGTGGGTCAATCTATGGGGTCTATGGGGTGTCTATGGGGTGTCTATGGGGCTATGGGTCAATCTATGGGGTCTATGGGGTGTCTATGGGGCTGTGGGTCAGTATATGGGGTGTCTAAGGAGGTGTGGCCCCATAGACCCCCTGTTGGCTCCATAGACCCCCCACAGACCCCATAGACCCCATGTTGGCCCTATAGACCCCACAGATCCCCCATAGACCCACATACCCTGTGTTGGCCCCATAGACCCCCCATAGACCCATAGACCCCATAGACCCCCCATAGACCCCACAGATCCCCTGTTCGCCCAATAGACACCCCATAGACCCCGTGTTGGCCCCATAGACCCCACAGACCCCCTGTTGGCCCCCTAGACCCATAGACCCCCCTCAGACCCCATAGACCCCGTGTTGGCCCCATAGACCCACAGACCCCCTGTTGGCCCCATAGACTCTTATACCCCCCATAGACCCCATAAACTCCCGGTTGCCCCATAGACCCGCTATACACCCCACAGACCCCCTATTGACCCCAAAGACCCCCATAGACTTATAGACCTCCCATAGACCCCACAGACCCATAGACCCCCCATTGACCCCGTGTTGGCCCCATAGACCCCACATAGACCCCACATAGACCCCACAGACCCCTTGTTGGCCCCATAGACCCCATAGACCCCCCATAGACCCATAGACCCACAGTTGGCCCCATAGACACCATAGACCCCCTGTTGGCCCCATAGAACCCCAGTAGTTGGTGTCAAAGCCCCATAACCCCATAACCAACCAGCTGGATGAACTGGGATCATCCTCACCTACAGCAAGACCCCATAGAAGGTCCAAGACCCCATAGAAGGTCCTAAACCCCATAGAAGATGTATCTCAAGACATCTATGGGTCCCAAAGACCCCAAACCCCATTGATCCCATAAGAAACCCTATAACACAAAGTTCTATGGCCAACGGGATGAGTTGGGGTCATCCCCACCTACACCAAGACCCCATAGAAGGTCCAAAACCCCATAGAAGGACCAACTGGTGGTATCTATGGGGCCCAAAGACCTCAAACCCCATATCTCCCCTATTAAACCCTATAACACAAGGCTCTATGGCCAACGGGTTGAGTTGGGATCATCCCCACCTACACCAAGACCCCATAGAAGGTCCTAAACCCCATAGAAGGTCCAAAACCCCATAGAAGGTCCAAGACCCCATAGAAGGTCCAACTCATGGCATCTATGGGGTCTCAAGCCCCATAACCCCAAATCCACCCCATAACTAAGCAGAACTAAGCAATTCTCACCCCAATAGCAACAGGTTGAACTGGGATCGTCCTCACCAAAACCAAGACCCCATAGATGGTCCAAGACCCCACAGTAGACCCAACTCAAGGCCTCTGTAGGATCCCAAGCCCCATAACCCCATATCTGCCCCATAACTACCCATAACAAAGCCATTCTCACCCCAATAGCAACGGGTTGAACTGGGTTCGTCCTCACTTACACCAAGACCCCATAGATGGCCCAAGACCCGACAGTAGACCCAACTCAAGTCCTCTATAGGATCCCAAGCCCCATAACCCCAAATCTGCCCCATAACTCCCCATCCCAAAGCCATTCTCACCCCAACAGCAACGGGTTGAACTGGGATCGTCCTCACTTACACCAAGACCCCATAGATGGTCCAAAGCCCCATAGGAGACCCAACTCAAGGCCTCTATGGGATCCCAAGCCCCATAACCCCATAACCACCCCATAACTCCCCATCCCAAAGCCATTCTCACCCCAATAGAAACTGGATGAACTGGGATCGTCCTCACTTACACCAAGACCCCATAGAAGGTCTAAGATCCCATAGAAGGTCCAAGACCCCATAGAAGGTCCAACTCATGGCATCTATGGGGTCTCAAGCCCCATAACCCCAAAACCACCCCATAACTAAGCAGAACTAAGCAATTCTCACCCCAATAGCAACAGGTTGAACTGGGATCGTCCTCACCAAAACCAAGACCCCATAGATGGTCCAAGACCCCACAGTAGACCCAACTCAAGGCCTCTGTAGGATCCCAAGCCCCATAACCCCATATCTGCCCCATAACTACCCATCCCAAAGCCATTCTCACCCCAACAGCAACGGGTTGAACTGGGTTCGTCCTCACTTACACCAAGACCCCATAGATGGCCCAAGACCCGACAGTAGACCCAACTCAAGTCCTCTATAGGATCCCAAGCCCCATAACCCCAAATCTGCCCCATAACTCCCCATCCCAAAGCCATTCTCACCCCAATAACAGCGGTATCCACCCGGTCAATCGACACGAGGCCAAGTTGAGCTCCCTGAGCCCCCGTATCCGCCCCAAGGCCTTGGGCAGCTCTTGGAAGCCATCTTGCCCCCCAACCTCCTCACGTCCACGTTGCTGTAGGGCAGTTTAAGCACTAAAACCCCATTGATCCCATAAGAAACCCTATAACACAAGGTTCTATGGCCAACGGGTTGAGTTGGGGTCATCCTCACCTACACCAAAACCCCATAACCAACCAACTGGTTGAGTTGGGTTCATCCTCACCAAGACCCCATAGAAGGGTGAACTCATGGGATCTATGGGTCCCAAAGACCCCAAAACCCCATATCTCCCTAATAAACCCTATAACACAAGGCTCTATGGCCAACGGGTTGAGTTGGGGTCGTCCTCACCTACACCAAGACACCATAGATGGTCCAAGACCCCATAGAAGGTCCAAGACCCCATAGAAGGTCCAAGACCCCATAGAAGGTCCAACTCATGACATCTATGGGATCCCAAGCCCCATAACCCCAAATCCGCCCCATAACTAAGCTGAACTAAGCCATTCTCACCCCAATAGCAACGGGTTGAACTGGGATCGTCCTCACCTACACCAAGACCCCATAGAAGGTCCAAGACCCCATAGAAGGTCCAAGACCCCACAGTAGACCCAACTCAAGGCATCTATGGGATCCCAAGCCCCATAACCCCATATCCGCCCCATAACTCCCCATCCCAAAGCCATTCTCACCCCAATAGCAGCGGTATCCACCCGGTCAATCGACACGAGGCCAAGTTGAGCTCCCTCAGGCCCCGTATCCGCCCCAAGGCCTTGGGCAGCTCTTGGCAGCCATCTTGCCCCCTCGCCCTCCTCACGTCCACGTTGCTGTAGGGCAGTTTCAGGCTGCCCAGGTTGGGGAAGCGACTCAACAGAGGCACGACCCGACACAGCCCCACCAGCCCCAGGTTGTTGAATCTCAGTTCCACCCGTCGCAGCCCCGCAGGCTCCAGGGCCCCCAATATCTCCATGGTTGTGTTCAGCGACAGCTCCTCCGCGTGGAAGTCGCGGCAGCGCAGACGTAGGGCCCCATTGGAGCGAAGGGCGGCCTTCAAAATGGCCGCCGAGGTGCTGTTGACAAACAGGTCCACGTAGATTTCTACTGGGGGACGTGGGGACGGCTTGGGTCGCTTGGCGGCCGTGGGTTGGGGTTGGGGATGGGGTTGGGGTTGGGGTTGGGGTTGGGGTTGGGGTTGGGTTTGGGGTTGGGGTTGGGTTTGGGGTTGGGGTTGGGGTTGGGGTTGGATTTGGGGTTGGATTTGGGGTTGAGGTTGGGGTTGGATTTGGGGTTGAGGTTGGGGTTGGATTTGGGGTTGGGGTTGGGGTTGGATTTGGGGTTGGGGTTGGGGTTGGATTTGGGGTTGGATTTGGGGTTGAGGTTGGGGTTGGATTTGGGGTTGGGGTTGGATTTGGGTTTGGGGTTGGGGTTGGATTTGGGGATGGATTTGGGGTTGAGTTTGGGGTTGGGGTTGGATTTGGGTTTGGGGTTGGAGGTGGGGTTGTATTTGGGTTTGGGGTTGTATTTGGGGTTGGGATCGGCGTTGGGTTTGGGGTTGGGGTTGGGTTTGGATTTGAGGTTGGGGTTTTAGTAGGGTTTGGGGTTGTATTTGGGGTTGGGTTTGGGGTTGGGATGCCTCCAAACAGGCCTTGGCTAACAGGACGGTGCCGGACCACAGGGTGAGGCTGCGGGGGTCGGGGCTGGAGCCATCTTGGAGACCCGTCATGTCCAGGACGCGGAGGGACGAGCGGGGGCTGGGGGGGGAGAACGGAGATGGACAAAGTGCCCTGATCCCATAGATGGACAACGTACCCTTATCCCATAGATGGACAACGTACCCTTATCCCATAGATGGACAACGTACCCTTATCCCATAGATGGACAACACAACCCTTATCCCATAGATGGACAACGTACCCTTATCCCATAGATGGACAACGTACCCTTATCCCATAGATGGCCAACACAACCCTTATCCCATAGATGGACAACGTACCCTTATCCCATAGATGGACAACCCTTATCCCATAGATGGCCAACACAACCCTTATCCCATAGATGGACAACGTACCCTTATCCCATAGATGGACAACACAACCCTTATCCCATAGATGGACAACGTACCCTTATCCCATAGATGGACAACCCTTATCCCATAGATGGCCAACACAACCCTTATCCCATAGATGGACAACGTACCCTTATCCCATAGATGGACAACACAACCCTTATCCCATAGATGGACAACACAACCCTTATCCCATAGATGGACAACCCTTATCCCATAGATGGCCAACACAACCCTTATCCCATAGATGGACAACGTACCCTTATCCCATAGATGGACAACACAACCCTTATCCCATAGATGGACAACACAACCCTTATCCCATAGATGGACAACGTACCCTTATCCCATAGATGGACAACACAACCCTTATCCCATAGATGGACAACACAACCCCGTTTCCATCCAACCCAACCCCATTTGCCATCCAGTCAACCCATAGATGCCCAACCCAACCCACCCCTCCAACCCAACCCAACCCCATTGCCATCCATCCAACCCCATTTCCATCCATCCACCCCATAGATGTCTTACCCAACCCCATTTCCATCCATCTAACCCATACATGGCCAACCCAACCCCATTGCCATCCATCCACCCCATAGATGTCTTACCCAACCCCATTTCTATCCAGCCAACCCATACATGGCCAACCCAACCCTATTTCCATCCATCCAACCCACTGCCATCCAACCCAACCCCACTGCCATCCATCCACCCCATATCACTCCAACCCAACCCTTCTTCTATCCAACCAACCCATACATGGCCAACCCAACCCCATTTCCATCCAGTCAACGCATAGATGCCCAACCCAACCCCATATCCATCCATCCAACCCCATTTCCATCCATCCAACCCCATATCCATCCATCCAACCCCATTTCCATCCATCCAACCCCATATCCATCCATCCAACCCCATATCCATCCATCCAACCCCATATCCATCCATCCAACCCCATATCCATCCATCCAACCCCATTTCCATCCATCCAACCCCATATCCATCCATCCAACCCCATATCCATCCATCCAACCCCATTTCCATCCATCCAACCCCATATCCATCCATCCAACCCATTGCCATCCATCCAACCCATTGCCATCCATCCAACCCCATATCCATCCATCCAACCCCATATCCATCCATCCAACCCCATATCCATCCATCCAACCCCATATCCATCCATCCAACCCCATTTCCATCCATCCAACCCCATATCCATCCATCCAACCCCATTTCCATCCAGTCAACCCATAGATGCCCAACCCCACCCCATTTCCATCCATCCAACCCATAGATATCCAACCCAACCCCATTTCCATCCAGTCAACCCATAGATGGCCAACACAACCCCATTGCCATCCAACCCAACCCTCCTTCCATCCATCCACCCCATATCCACCCAACCCCATATCCATCCATCCAACCCCATTGCCATCCATCCACCCCATATCGGTCCAACCCAACCCATCCCTCCTTCAGTCCATCCAACCCATCCCAACACTGACCACATCCCACCCTATAACAACCCCCCACCGTCCCACTGACCCCCATTGAACCCCATTGACCCCCACTGACACCCATTGACCCCACCACCCTCCCATTGACCCCCATTGACCCCCATACCCTCCCATTGAGCCCCCCACCCTCCAATTGAGCCCTATTGACACCCATGGACCCCATCACCCTCCCATTGAATCCCACTGAACCCCATTGATCCCACCACCCTCCCATTGACCCCCATTGAGCCCCCCACCCTCCCATTGAATCCCATTGACCCCACACCCTCCCACTGACCCCCATTGACTCCCATTGATCCCACCACCCACCCATTGAGCCCCCACCCTCCCATTGAGCCCCATTGATCCCCATTGACCCCTCCCCCCACCCATTTAGCCCCACACCCTCCCACTGACTCCCATTGTCCCCCCCACCCTCCCACTGACCCCCATTGTCTCCCATTGACCCCCATTGAGCCCCATTGTCTCCCATTGACCCCCATTGAGCCCCATTGACTCCCATTGACCCCCATTGACTCCCATTGACCCCCACACCCTCCCATTGACCTCCTTTGAGCCCCATTGACCCCATTACCCTTCCATTGACCCCCCCACCTTCCCATTGACTCCCATTGACTCCCACTTACTCCCATTGACCCCACTGACCCCCATTGATCCCACTACCCACCCATTGACCCCCATTGACCCCCATTGAGCCCCCCACCCACCCATTGACCCCCATTTACCCCCATTGAATCCCCCATCCTCCCATTGACCCCCACTGACCCCTACACCCACCCATTGACCCCCATTGACCCCCATTGAATCCCCCATCCTCCCATTGACCCCCATTGACCCCTACACCCTCCCATTGACTCCCATTGACCCCCATTGAGCCCCCCACCCTCCCATTGACCCCCATACTCTCCCACTGACCCCCACTGACCCCCATTGACCCTCACACCCTCCCATTGACCCCCATTGACTCCCACTGACCCCCATTGATCCCACTACCCACCCACTGACCCCCATTGAGCCCCCCACCCACCCATTGACCCCCATTGACCCCCACTGACCCCCATTGAATCCCCCATCCTCCCATTGACCCCCATTGACCCCTACACCCTCCCATTGACCCCCATTGACCCCCATTGTGCCCCCCACCCACCCATTGACTCCCACTGACCCCCATTGATCCCACTACCCACCCATTGACCCCCATTGACCCCCATTGATCCCCACACCCTCCCACAGACCCCCATTGACTCCCATTGACCCCCATTGACCCCACTACCTTCCCATTGAGCCTCCCACCCTTGCATTGATCCCCATTGACCCCCATTGACCCCCATTGACCCTCCCCACCCTCCCATTGACCCCCATTGACCCCCACTGACCCCCATTGACTCCCACTGACCCCCATTTACCCCACTACCCACCCACTGACCCCCATTGACCCCACTACCCACCCATTGACTCCCATTGACCCCCATTGACCCCTCCCCCCACCCATTTAGCCCCACACCCTAACACTGACCCCCATTGATCCCATTGACCCCCATTGACTCCCATTGACCCCCATTGACTCCCACTGACCCCTATTCATCCCCATTGACCCCCACTGACTCCCATTGACCCCCATTGACCCCCCCACCCTCCCATTGACCCCCATTGACCCCCATGTGTTCTCACCCACCCGCTGTCATCCCGTAACCCGGCGGTGACGGCCAGCAGGATGGCCTGCACACACAGCTTATCAGGTGGCGGCTCGGAAGCTGATAAGGACAGGACGGGGAAGGGCCAGGCCTTGACCAGCTGCTGGAGGAGGGGGACGCGGCAATCCAAGATGGCGGCCTGCAGCACGGCGGGGTAAAGCTGGGGCGGGAGCAGCGGCAGCGCACGGAGAGCGGGGGGGAGGTGGGACACCAGGCGGCGGGAACACAGAGAGACCAGGGGGGGGGGATGCGTGGGGGGAGGCGCCATGGGGGGACACAGATGGGGGGCGGCTGTAGGGGGGAGAGATGAGATGTGGTCATTATGGGGGTCCTGGTGGGAGGATGGGGGCCCTGGTGGGGGTTATGGGGGGGTCCTGGTCATGGTGGGGGTCTTTATGGGGCCATGATGGGGGTCCTGGTTATGGGGAGGGTCTTTATGGGGGTCCTGGTTATGATGGGGGTCTTTATGGGGGTCCTAATGGGGGTCCTGGGTTGGGTAGGGGTCTTTATGGGGGTCCTGGTTATGATGGGGGTCTTTATGGGGGTCCTAATGGGGGTCCTGGTCATGATGGGGGTCCTGGTCATGGGGGGGCGGCGCCATGGGGGGACACAGATGGGGGGCGGCTGTAGGGGGCAGAGATGAGATGTGGTCATGATGGGGGTCCTGGTGGGAGGATGGGGGCCCTGGTGGGGGTTATGGGGGGGTCCTGGTCATGGTGGGGGTCTTTATGGGGCCATGATGGGGGTCCTGGTTATGGGGAAGGTCTTTATGGGGGTCCTGGTTATGATGGGGGTCTTTATGGGGGTCCTAATGGGGGTCCTGGGTTGGGTAGGGGTCTTTATGGGGGTCCTAATGGGGGTCCTGGTCATGATGGGGGTCCTGGTCATGGGGGGCGGCAGCATGGGGGGACGTAGATGGGGGCGGCTGTAGGGGGGAGAGATGAGATGTGGTTATTATGGGGGTCCTGATGGGGGTCCTGGTCATGGGGGGGGGGCGTCATGGGGGTCCTGGGGAGGGTGGGACTCTTTATGGGGGTCCTGGATATGGGGAGGGGGATCCAGGTCATGATGGGGGTCCTGGTCATGGTGGGGGTCTTTATGGGGGCCATGATGGGGGTCCAGGTCATGGAGGGGGCATCATGGGGGTCCTCAGTTGGGGGGCGGCTGTAGGGGGGAGAGATGAGATGTGGTCATGATGGGGGTCCTGGTTATAGGGGGGGTCTTGATGGGGGTCCTGGTTATAGAGGGGGGTCCTGATGGGGGTAATATGGGGGTCCTGGCCATGGTGGGGGTCTTTATGGGGGTCCTGGGGAGGGTGGGGTCTTTATGGGGGTACTGGGTATGGTGGGGGTCTTGATTGGTGTCCTGGTTATGGGGAGGGTCTTTATGGGGGTCCTGGTCATGATGGGGGTCTTTATGGGGGTCCTGGTCATGGTGGGGGTCAAGATGGGGGTCATGGTCATGATGGGGGTCGTTATGGGGGTCCTGGTTATAGGGGGGGCATCATGGGGGTCCTCAGTTGGGGGCGGCTGTAGGGGATGGAGATGAGATGTGGTTATGGGGGGGTCCTGGTCATGGGGGGGGTCTTTATGGGGGTCCTGGTTATTGGGGGGGGGGGATCCAGGTCATGATGGGGGTCCTGGGTTGGGTAGGGGTCTTTATGGGGGTCCTGGTTATGATGGGGGTCTTTATGGGGGTCCTAATGGGGGTCCTGGTCATGATGGGGGTCCTGGTCATGATGGGGGTCCTGGTCATGGTGGTGGCCTTGATGGGGGTCCTGGTCATGATGGGGGTCATGATGGGGGTCCTGGTTATGGGGGGGGGGTCTTTATGGGGGTCCTGGTCATGATGGGGGTCTTTATGGGGGCCATGATGGGGGTCCTGGGGAGGGTGGGGGTCCTGATGGGGGTCCTGGTCATGGTGGAGGTCCTGGTCATGGGGGGGGGGGTCTTTATGGGGGTCCTCAGTTGGGGGCGGCTGTAGGGGATGGAGATGAGATGTGGTTATGGGGGGGTCCTGGTCATGGGGGGGGTCTTTATGGGGGTCCTGGTTATTGGGGGGGGGGGGATCCAGGTCATGATGGGGGTCCTGGGTTGGGTAGGGGTCTTTATGGGGGTCCTGGTTATGATGGGGGTCTTTATGGGGGTCCTAATGGGGGTCCTGGTCATGATGGGGGTCCTGGTCATGATGGGGGTCATGATGGGGGTCCTGGTTATGGGGGGTTGTCTTTATGGGGATCCTGGTCATGATAGGAGTCTTTATGGGGGCCATGATGGGGGTCCTGGGGAGGGTGGGGATCTTTATGGGGGTCCTGGTCATGGTGGGGGTCCTGGTCATGGGGGGGCGGCGCCATGGGGGGACGCAGATGGGGGGCGGCTGTAGGGGATGGAGATGAGATGTGGTCATTATGGGGGTTTTGGTTATAGGGGGGGTCTTGATGGGGGTCTTGGTGGGGGTCCTGGTTATGGGGGGGGTCTTTATGGGGGTCCTGGTTATGATGGGGGTCCTAATGGGGGTCCTGGTCATGATGGGGGTCCTGGTTATAGGGGGGGTCCTGATGGGGGTAATATGGGGGTCTTGGGTATAGGGGGGGGTCTTTATATGGGTCCACAGATGGGGGGCGGCTGTAGGGGGGAGAGATGAGATGTGGTTATGGGGGGGGGGCGGGTCATGGGGTCCTTGATAGGGGTCTTGGTGGGGGTCCTGGTCATGGTGGGGGTCTTTATGGGGGTCCTGGTTATTGCGGGGGGGGGATCCAGGTCATGATGGGGGTCCTGGATATGGGGGGGGTCCTGGGTTGGGTAGGGGTCTTTATGGGGGTCCTGGTTGTGATGGGGGTCTTTATGGGGGTCCTAATGGGGGTCCTGGTCATGATGGGGGTCCTGGTCATGGTGGTGGCCTTGATGGGGGTCCTGGTCATGATGGGGGTCATGATGGGGGTCCTGGTTATGGGGGGGGGGTCTTTATGGGGGTCCTGGTCATGATGGGGGTCTTTATGGGGGCCATGATCGGGGTCCTGGGGAGGGTGGGGGTCCTGATGGGGGTCCTGGTCATGGTGGAGGTCCTGGTCATGGGGGGGGGGGTCTTTATGGGGGTCCTCAGTTGGGGGCGGCTGTAGGGGATGGAGATGAGATGTGGTTATGGGGGGGTCCTGGTCATGGGGGGGGTCTTTATGGGGGTCCTGGTTATTGGGGGGGGGGGGATCCAGGTCATGATGGGGGTCCTGGGTTGGGTAGGGGTCTTTATGGGGGTCCTGGTTATGATGGGGGTCTTTATGGGGGTCCTAATGGGGGTCCTGGTCATGATGGGGGTCCTGGTCATGATGGGGGTCATGATGGGGGTCCTGGTTATGGGGGGTTGTCTTTATGGGGATCCTGGTCATGATAGGAGTCTTTATGGGGGCCATGATGGGGGTCCTGGGGAGGGTGGGGATCTTTATGGGGGTCCTGGTCATGGTGGGGGTCCTGGTCATGGGGGGGCGGCGCCATGGGGGGACGCAGATGGGGGGCGGCTGTAGGGGATGGAGATGAGATGTGGTCATTATGGGGGTTTTGGTTATAGGGGGGGTCTTGATGGGGGTCTTGGTGGGGGTCCTGGTTATGGGGGGGGTCTTTATGGGGGTCCTGGTTATGATGGGGGTCCTAATGGGGGTCCTGGTCATGATGGGGGTCCTGGTTATAGGGGGGGTCCTGATGGGGGTAATATGGGGGTCTTGGGTATAGGGGGGGGTCTTTATATGGGTCCACAGATGGGGGGCGGCTGTAGGGGGGAGAGATGAGATGTGGTTATGGGGGGGGGGCGGGTCATGGGGTCCTTGATAGGGGTCTTGGTGGGGGTCCTGGTCATGGTGGGGGTCTTTATGGGGGTCCTGGTTATTGCGGGGGGGGGAATCCAGGTCATGATGGGGGTCCTGGATATGGGGGGGGGTCCTGTGTAGGTTGGGGTCCTAATAGGGGTCCTCATCATGGGGGTCTTTATGGGGGTCCAGGTTATGGGGGGGGGTCATGATGGGGGTCCTGGGGAGGGTGGGGGTCTTTATGGGGGTCCTGGATATGGGGGGGGGGGATCCAGGTCATGATGGGGGTCCTGGTCATGGGGGGGGCATCATGGGGGTCCTCAGCTGGGGGGCGGCTGTAGGGGATGGAGATGAAATATGGTCATGATGGGGGTCTTGGTTATAGGGGGGGGCTTCATGGGGGTTCTGGGGAGGGTGGGGGTCTCTATGGGGGTCCTGGGTAGGGTGGGGGTCAAGATGGGGATCCCAGTCATGGTGGGAGTCTTCATGGGGGTCCCAGTCATGGTGGGGGTCTTTATGGGGGCCATGATGGGGGTCCTGGGGAGGGTGGGGGTCCTGATGGGGGTCCCGGTCCTGGGGGCGGTCCTGGTCATGGTGGGGGTCTTTATGGGGATCCAGGTTATGCTGGCGGGGGTCTTTATGGGGGTCCTGGTTATAGGGGGGGGTCCTGATTGGGGTCTTTATGGGGGTCCTGAGTTGGTTGGGGGTCCTGATGGGGGTCCTGGTCATGGGGGTCCGGGTGGGGGTCCTGGGTTGGGGGTTGGCTGTAGGGGATGGAGATGAGATGTGGTTATAGGGGGGGTCCTTGTTATATGGGGGAGGTCCTGATGGGGGTAATATGGGGGTCCTGGCCATGGTGGGGGTCTTTATGGGGGTACTGGGTATGGTGGGGGTCAAGATGGGGGTCCTGGTCATGATGGGGGTCGTTATGGGGGTCCTGGTCATGATGGGCGGTTGTCTTTATGGGGGTCCTGGTCATGATAGGAGTCTTTATGGGGGCCGTGATGGAGGTCCTGGGGAGGGTGGGGGTCATATGGGGGTCCTGGTCATGGTGGGGGTCTTTATGGGGGTCCTGGGATATGCGGGGGGTCCTGGTCATGGTGGGTGTCATGATGGGGGTCCAGGTCATAGGGGGGGCATCATGGGGGTCCTGGGTTGGGGGGCGGCTGTAGGGGATGGAGATGAAATATGGTCATTACAGGGGTCTTGGTTATGGGGGGGGGTCTTTATAGGGGTCCTGGTCATGATGGGGGTCCTGGTTATGGGGGGTCATGGTCACGGTGGGGGTCTTTATGGGGGTCTTGATGGGGGTCCTGGATATGGGGAGGGTCATGGGTTGGGGGGAGTCTTTATGGGGGTCCTGGGTAGGTTAGGGGTCATGATGGGGGTCCTGGATATGGGGGGGGTCCTGTGTAGGTTGGGGGTCCTAATGGGGGTCCTCATCATGGGGGTCTTTATGGGGGTCCAGGTTATGAGGGTGGGGGTCATGATGGGGGTCCTGGGGAGGGTGGGGGTCATGATGGGGGTCCTGGTCATGGGGGGGGTCTTTATGGGGGTCCAGGTTATGCTGGGGGGGGTCTTTATGGGGGTCCTGCTTATGGGGGGGGGGTCCTGATGGGGGTCTTTATGGGAGTCTTGGTCATGATGGGGGTCCTGGTTATGGGGGGGGTCCTGGTCACGGTGGGGGTCTTGATGGGGGTCCTGGGTGGGCTTGTGGGGCAGCTGTAGGGGATGGAGCCCTGACCCCCATCATGGGTTCCCTATGGCACCCACAACCCTATAGAGCCCCATAGGACCCCACACAGAGCCCCATATAGCCCCATAGAGCACCATAGGACCCCATAGAGCCCCATTACGGCCCTATAGAACCCTATACAGCCCCATATCCCCACATAGAGCCCCATAGAGCCCCATAGGCCCCCCATACTCCTCCATATCCCCTCATAGGACCCCCATAGAACCCCATAGGAACCCCATAGGATACCATAGAGCCCCATAGGACCCATAGAGACCCATAGGACCCCCTATATCCCCCCATAGTGCCCCACAGAGCATCATAACCCCCATGAGACCCCCTATATCCCCCCATAGAGCCCCATATCCCCTCATAGGACCCCCCATAAGACCCCCATAGAGCCCCATAGAACCCCCATAGAGCCCCATGTCCCCCAATAGAACCCCATAGAGCCCCATAGAACCCCCATAGAGCCCCAAGTCCCCCCATAGAACCCCATAGAGCCCCATAGGGCCCCCTATATCCCCCTATAGAGCCCCATAACCCCCACAGGACCCCCATAGGACCCCATAGAACCCCATAGGGCCCCATAGAGCCCCATAGGACTCCCATTATGGCCCTATAGAGCTCCATAGGACCCCCTATATCCCCCTATGGAGCCCCATATACCCCCATAGATCCCGTAGGACCCATAGAGCCCCATAGGACCCCATATCCCCCCACAGACCCCATAGGACCCCATAGCCCCACATAGGACCCCCCATAGAACCCCATAGAGCACCATAATGGCCCTATAGAGCCCCAGAGGACCCCATCGTGCCCCATGTCCCCCCATAGAGCCCCATAGGACCCCCATAGAGCCCCATATCCCTCCATAGAGCCCCATAGGACCCCCATATACCCCCATAGATCCCGTAGGACCCATAGAGCCCCATAGGACCCCATATCTCCCCACAGACCCCCATAGGACCCCATATCCCCCCATAGGACCCCCCATAGAACCCTAAAGAGCCCCATTATGGCCCTATAGAGCCCCATAGGACCCCATAGTGCCCTATATCCCCCAATAGAGCCCCATATCCCCTCATAGAGCCCCATAGGACCCCCATAGAACCCCATAGACCCCCATAGAGCCCCATAGGACCCCATATCCCCCCATAGAGCCCCATAGGACCCCATATCCCCCCATAGATCCCGTAGGACCCATAGAGCCCCATAGGACCCCATATCCCCCCATACACCCCCATAGGACCCCATATCCCCCCATAGAGCCCCATAGGACCCCATAGAGCCCCATATCCCCCCATAGGGCCCCATAGGACCCCCATATCCCCCCATAGAGCCCCATAGGACCCCCATAGAGCCCCATACGACCCCCAAAGAGCCCCATAGGACCCCCATATCCCCCCATAGAGCCCCATAGGACCCCATATCCCGCCATAGGACCCCATAGAGCCCCACAGGACCCCATAGAGCCCCATAGGCTCCCCATTATGGCCCTATAGACCCCCATAGAGCCCCATATCCCCCCCATAACCCCCATATCCACCCCATAACCCCCACAGGACCCCCGTAGGACCCCATAGAACCCCATAGAGCCCCATAGAGCCTCATATGACCCCATAGACCCCAATATGGCTCTATAGAGCCCCACGGGACCCCCATAGAGCCCCATATCCCCCCATAGAGCCCCATATCCCCCCATAAAACCCCACAGAGCCCCACAGAACCCCAAAGAGCCCCATTGGACCTCCACAGGACCCCATATCTCCCCATAGGATCCCCTATGTCCCCCTATAGAGCCCCATAGAGCCCATAGGACCCCCATACCCCCCCATAGAGCCCCATAGGACCCCCATTATGGCCCTATAGAGCCCCATATCCCCCCCATAACCCCCACAGGACCCCCATAGAACCCCATATCCCCCCATAGAACCCCATATCCCCCCATAGAACCCCATAGATCCCGTAGGACCCATAGAGCCCCATAGGACCCCATATCCCCCCATAGGACCCCATAGAGCCCCACAGGACTCCATAGAGCCCCACAGGACCCCATAGGACCCATAGAGCCCCACAGGACCCCATAGAGCCCCATAGAGCCCATAGGACACATAGAGCCCCATAGGACCCCCATTATGGCCCTATAGAGCCCCATAGAGACCCATAGGACCCCCATATACCCCCATAGATCCCATAGGACCCATAGAGCCCCATAGGACCCCGTATCCCCCCATAGGATCCCATAGAGCTCCCATATCCCCTATATCCCCCATATCCCCCCATAGATCCCCATTGACCCCATAGAGCCCCATAGAAACCCCATAGACCCCCATAGAGTCCCACAGGACCCCATAGAGCCCCATATCCCCCCCATAGAGCCCCAAAGAAACCCCATATGCCCCCATAGGATCCCCTATATCCCCCATATTCCCCCATATCCCCCCTTATCACCCCATATCCCCCATAGGACCCCCATTATGGCCCTATAGAGCCCCATAGGACCCCATAGAGCACCATATCCCCCCATAGAGCCCCATAGGAACCCCATAGAGCCCCATAGGACCCCATAGAGCGCCATATCCCCCCATAGGACCCCATAGAGACCCATAGGACCCCATAGAGACTCATAGGACCCCATAGAGCCCCATATCCCCCCATAGGACCCCATAGAGACCCATAGGACCCTATAGAGCCCCATAGGCCACCCATTATGGCCCTATAGACCCCCATAGAGCCCCATATCCCCCCATAGAGCCCCATAGAAACCCCATAGAGCCTCATATGACCCCACAGAGCCCCATATCCCCCCATAGAACCCCATAGAGCCCCATAGGACCCCATAGAGCCCCATATCCCCCCATAGGACCCCATAGAGCCCCATAGGACCCCATAGAGCCCCATAGGACCCCATATCCCCCCATAGGACCCCATAGAGCCCCCATATCCCCTATATCCCCCATATCCCCCATAGATCCCCATAGAGCCCCATATCCCCCCATAGAGCCCCATTGACCCCATAGAGCCCCATAGAAACCCCATAGACCCCCTTTTCCCCCCATAGGACCCCACAGAACCCCCATAGGACCCCATAGAACCCCATAGGACCCCATAGAGCCCCATTATGGCCCTATAGAGCCCCATGTCCCCCCCATTACCCCCACAGGACCCCCATAGAGCCCCATATTCCCCCATAGAACCTCATATCACCCCATAGAGCCCCATAGGACCCCATAGGACCCCATATCCCCCATAGGATCCCCTATATCCCCTATATCCCCCATATCCCCCATATCCCCCATAGTCTCTCACCGCCGCCCCGTTTCCTCCCTCACTTCCGCCTTTACTCCCTGACTCCGCCCCTTTCCCCTCCTCCGACCAATCACATGCGGCGAGAGGCGGGATTTCCCTCCCTCCGCTCTTTTCATTGGTCGAAAGGCGGGACCTCCCTCCTTCCTCTCTTTTCATTGGCTGTTCCGGCTGCTCGTCTCCTTACCAGCGTTTCTATTGGCGGAGAGTGAGTCGAGCGGGAAGTTCGCGGCGGGCGGGAAAACACTGAGGTAAAACGGGAACCGAACCGAACCGGGACCGAAACCGGAACCGGAACCGGAACAACCGGAAGCGGAAGCGGAGAGATGGAGCGGGTCCGTGAGCTGCGGGCGATGCTGAAGGGATGGGAGACGGAGTTTGAACGGGAGAACGGACGGAGACCGGGAAAGGTGGGACGGTATGGGGATCAATGGGGGGATATGGGATCAATGGGGGGATATGGGATCAATGGGGGGATATGGGGTCCTATGGGGCTCTATGGGGGGGATATGGGGCTCTATGGGGTCCTATGGGGCTCTATGGGGCACTATGGGGTGATATGGGGATCAATGGGGCTCTATGGGGTCCTATGGGGCACTATGGAGTGATATGGGGTCCTATGGGGCTCTATGGGGTCCTATGGGGCACTATGGGGTGATATGGGGTCCTATGGGGTCCTATGGGGCTCTATGGGGTCCTATGGGGCACTATGGGGTGATATGGGGTCCTGTGGGGTCCTATGGGGCTCTATGGGGTCCTATAGGACTCTATGGGGATCAGTAGGGCTCTATGGGGAGCAATAGGGGGATATGGGGATCAACAGGGGGATATGGGGCTCTATGGGGTCCTGTGGGGTCCTATGGGGGGATATGGGGCTCTATGGGGATCAATAGGGCTCTATGGGGATCAGTAGGGCTCTATGGGGATCAATAGGGGGATATGGGGCTCTATGGGGTCCTATGGGGCTTTATAGGGATCAATAAGGCTCTATGGGGGGATATGGAGGGGATATGGGTCTCTATGAGGGGATATGAGGCTCTATGGGGGGATATGGGGGTCCTATGGGGGGATATGGGGCTCTATGGGGCTCTATGGGGCACTATGGGGTGATATGGGGTCCTATGGGGCTCTATGGGGTCCTATGGGGCACTATGGGGTGATATGGGGTCCTATGGGGTCCTATGGGGCTCTATGGGGTCCTATAGGACTCTATGGGGATCAGTAGGGCTCTATGGGGAGCAATAGGGGGATATGGGGATCAACAGGGGGATATGGGGCTCTATGGGGTCCTGTGGGGTCCTATGGGGGGATATGGGGCTCTATGGGGTTTTATGGGGCTCTATGGGGATCAATAGGGCTCTATGGGGATCAGTAGGGCTCTATGGGGATCAATAGGGGGATATGGGGCTCTATGGGGTCCTATGGGGCTTTATAGGGATCAATAAGGCTCTATGGGGGGATATGGAGGGGATATGGGTCTCTATGAGGGGATATGAGGCTCTATGGGGGGATATGGGGGTCCTATGGGGGGATATGGGGCTCTATGGGGTCCTATGGGGCTCTATGGGGCACTATGGGGTGATATGGGGTCCTATGGGGCTCTATGGGGTCCTATGGGGCACTATGGGGTGATATGGGGTCCTATGGGGCTCTATGGGGTCCTATGGGGTGATATGGGGTCCTATGGGGCTCTATGGGGTCCTATGGGGCACTATGGGGTGATATGGGGTCCTATGGGGTCCTATGGGGCTCTATGGGGTCCTATGGGGCACTATGGGGTGATATGGGGTCCTATGGGGCTCTATGGGGTCCTATAGGACTCTATGGGGATCAGTAGGGCTCTATGGGGAGCAATAGGGGGATATGGGGATCAACAGGGGGATATGGGGCTCTATGGGGTCCTGTGGGGTCCTATGGGGGGATATGGGGCTCTATGGGGTTTTATGGGGCTCTATGGGGATCAATAGGGCTCTATGGGGATCAGTAGGGCTCTATGGGGATCAATAGGGGGATATGGGGCTCTATGGGGTCCTATGGGGCTCTATGGGGTCCTGTGGGATCCTATGGGGCTCTATGGGGACCTATGGGGCTCTATGGGGTCCTATGGGGGGATATGCGGCTCTATGGGGCTCTATAGGGTCCTATGAGGGGATATGGGGTCCTATGGGGGGTCCTATGGGGCTCTATGGGATCCTATGGGGTCCTATGGGGCTCTATGGGGTCCTATGTGGCTCTGTGGGGGGATATGGGGATCCTATGGGGCTCTGTGGGGTCCTATGGGGCTCTTTGGGGCCATAATGGGGGTCCTATGGGGCTCTGTGGGGCTCTATGGGATCCTATGGGGCTCTATAGGGTCCTATGAGGGGATATGGGGTCCTATGGGGGGTCCTATGGGGCTCTGTGGGGGGATATGGGGGCACTATGGGGTGATATGGGGTCCTATGGGGCTCTATGGGGTCCTATAGGGCTCTATGGGGATCAGTAGGGCTCTATGGGGAGCAATAGGGGGATATGGGGATCAACAGGGGGATATGGGGCTCTATGGGGTCCTGTGGGGTCCTATGGGGGGATATGGGGCTCTATGGGGTTTTATGGGGCTCTATGGGGATCAATAGGGCTCTATGGGGATCAGTAGGGCTCTATGGGGATCAATAGGGGGATATGGGGCTCTATGGGGTCCTATGGGGCTTTATAGGGATCAATAAGGCTCTATGGGGGGATATGGAGGGGATATGGGTCTCTATGAGGGGATATGAGGCTCTATGGGGGGATATGGGGGTCCTATGGGGGGATATGGGGCTCTATGGGGTCCTATGGGGCTCTATGGGGCACTATGGGGTGATATGGGGTCCTATGGGGCTCTATGGGGTCCTATGGGGCACTATGGAGTGATATGGGGTCCTATGGGGCTCTATGGGGTCCTATGGGGCACTATGGGGTGATATGGGGTCCTATGGGGTCCTATGGGGCTCTATGGGGTCCTATGGGGCACTATGGGGTGATATGGGGTCCTATGGGGCTCTATGGGGTCCTATAGGACTCTATGGGGATCAGTAGGGCTCTATGGGGAGCAATAGGGGGATATGGGGATCAACAGGGGGATATGGAGCTCTATGGGGTCCTGTGGGGTCCTATGGGGGGATATGGGGCTCTATGGGGTTTTATGGGGTTTTATGGGGATTAATAGGGCTCTATGGGGATCAATAGGGGGATATGGGGCTCTATGGGGTCCTGTGGGGCTCTATGGGGATCAATAGGGGGATATGGGATCAATAGGGCTCTATGGGATCAATAGGGCTCTATGGGGATCAGTAGGGGGATATGGGGATTAATAGGGGGATATGGGGTCCTATGGGTGTCTATGGGGGATATGGGGCTCTATGGGGAAGAATGGGGGTCTTATGGGGTCCTATGGGGGGATATGGGGATCAATGGGGCTCTATGGGGTCTATGGAGGTTATGGGGCTCAATGGGGCAGTATGGGGTTCAATGGGGGGATATGGGATCAATGGGGGGATATGGGATCAATGGGGGGATATGGGATCAATGGGGGGATATGGGGTCCTATGGGGCTCTATGGGGGGGATATGGGGTCCTATGGGGGGATCTGGGGATCAATGGGGCTCTATGGGAGGATATGGGGCTCTATAGGCCGCAATGGGGCTCTATGGGGTCCTATGGGGGGTCCTATGGGGCTCTATGGGGACCTATGGGGTCCTATGGGGTGATATGGGGTCCTATGGGGCTCTATGGGGACCTATGGGGTCCTATGGGGTCCTATGGGGTGATATGGGGTCCTATGGGGCTCTATGGGGGGGATATGGGGCTCTATGGGGTCCTATGGGGGGATCTGGGGATCAATGGGGCTCTATGGGAGGATATGGGGCTCTATAGGCCGCAATGGGGCTCTATGGGGTCCTATGGGGTGATATGGGGTCCTATGGGGCTCTATGGGGACCTATGGGGTCCTATGGGGTGATATGGGGTCCTATGGGGTGATATGGGGTCCTATGGGGCTCTATGGGGACCTATGGGGTCCTATGGGCTGATATGGGGTCCTATGGGGCTCTATGGGGACCTATGGGATCCTATGGGGGGTCCTATGGGGCTCTATGGGGCTCTATAGGGCTCTATGGGGTCCTATGGGGCTCTATGGGGTCCTATGGGGGGATCTGGGGATCAATGGGGCTCTATGGGAGGATATGGGGCTCTATAGGCCGCAATGGGGTCCTATGGGGGGTCCTATGGGGCTCTATGGGGACCTATGGGGTCCTATGGGGTGATATGGGGTCCTGTGGGGCTCTATGGGGACCTATGGGGTCCTATGGGGTCCTATGGGGTGATATGGGGTCCTATGGGGCTCTATGGGGGGGATATGGGGCTCTATGGGGTCCTATGGGGGGATCTGGGGATCAATGGGGCTCTATGGGAGGATATGGGGCTCTATAGGCCGCAATGGGGCTCTATGGGGTCCTATGGGGTGATATGGGGTCCTATGGGGCTCTATGGGGACCTATGGGGTCCTATGGGGTGATATGGGGTCCTATGGGGCTCTATGGGGGGGATATGGGGCTCTATGGGGTCCTATGGGGGGATCTGGGGATCAATGGGGCTCTATGGGAGGATATGGGGCTCTATAGGCCGCAATGGGGCTCTATGGGGTCCTATGGGGTGTCCTATGGGGCTCTATGGGGACCTATGGGGTCCTATGGGGTGATATGGGGTCCTATGGGGCTCTATGGGGACCTATGGGGTCCTATGGGGTGATATGGGGTCCTATGGGGTCCTATGGGGTGATATGGGGTCCTATGGGGCTCTATGGGGACCTATGGGGCTCTATGGGGTCCTATGGGGTGATATGGGGTCCTATGGGGCTCTATGGGGACCTATGGGGCTCTATGGGGTCCTATGGGGTGATATGGGGTCCTATGGGGCTCTATGGGGACCTATGGGGTCCTATGGGGTGATATGGGGTCCTATGGGGCTCTATGGGGACCTATGGGGTCCTATGGGGTGATATGGGGTCCTATGGGGCTCTATGGGGACCTATGGGATCCTATGGGGGGTCCTATGGGGCTCTATGGGGCTCTATAGGGCTCTATGGGGTCCTATGGGGCTCTATGGGGTCCTATGGGGCTCTATGGGGATCTATGGGGCTCTATGGGGTCCTATGGGGCTCTATGGGGTCCTGTGGGATCCTATGGGGCTCTATGGGGACCTATGGGGCTCTATTGGGTCCTATGGGGGGATATGCGGCTCTATGGGGCTCTATAGGGTCCTATGAGGGGATATGGGGTCCTATGGGGGGTCCTATGGGGCTCTATGGGATCCTATGAGGGGATATGGGGTCCTATGGGGGGTCCTATGGGGCTCTATGGGATCCTATGGGGTCCTATGGGGCTCTATGGGGCCATAATGGGGGTCCTATGGGGCTCTGTGGGGCTCTATGGGATCCTATGGGGCTCTATAGGGTCCTATGAGGGGATATGGGGTCCTATGGGGGGTCCTATGGGGCTCTATGGGGTCCTATGGGGCTCTGTGGGGGGATATGGGGGCACTATGGGGCTCTATGGGGTCCTATGGGGCTCTATGGGGTCCTATAGGGCTCTATGGGGATCAGTAGGGCTCTATGGGGAGCAATAGGGGGATATGGGGATCAACAGGGGGATATGGGGCTCTATGGGGTCCTGTGGGGTCCTATGGGGCTCTATGGGGACCTATGGGGTCCTATGGGGTGATATGGGGTCCTATGGGGCTCTATGGGGACCTATGGGATCCTATGGGGGGTCCTATGGGGCTCTATGGGGCTCTATAGGGCTCTATGGGGTCCTATGGGGCTCTATGGGGTCCTGTGGGATCCTATGGGGCTCTATGGGGACCTATGGGGTCCTATGGGGGGATATGCGGCTCTATGGGGCTCTATAGGGTCCTATGAGGGGATATGGGGTCCTATGGGGGGTCCTATGGGGCTCTATGGGATCCTATGAGGGGATATGGGGTCCTATGGGGGGTCCTATGGGGCTCTGTGGGGGGATATGGGGGCACTATGGGGTGATATGGGGTCCTATGGGGCTCTATGGGGTCCTATAGGGCTCTATGGGGATCAGTAGGGCTCTATGGGGAGCAATAGGGGGATATGGGGATCAACAGGGGGATATGGGGCTCTATGGGGTCCTGTGGGGTCCTATGGGGGGATATGGGGCTCTATGGGGTTTTATGGGGGGATATGGGGATCAATAGGGCTCTATGGGGATCAGTAGGGCTCTATGGGGATCAATAGGGGGATATGGGGCTCTATGGGGTCCTATGGGGCTTTATAGGGATCAATAAGGCTCTATGGGGGGATATGGAGGGGATATGGGTCTCTATGAGGGGATATGAGGCTCTATGGGGGGATATGGGGGTCCTATGGGGGGATATGGGGCTCTATGGGGTCCTATGGGGCTCTATGGGGCACTATGGGGTGATATGGGGTCCTATGGGGCTCTATGGGGTCCTATGGGGCACTATGGAGTGATATGGGGTCCTATGGGGCTCTATGGGGTCCTATGGGGCACTATGGGGTGATATGGGGTCCTATGGGGTCCTATGGGGCTCTATGGGGTCCTATGGGGCACTATGGGGTGATATGGGGTCCTATGGGGCTCTATGGGGTCCTATAGGACTCTATGGGGATCAGTAGGGCTCTATGGGGAGCAATAGGGGGATATGGGGATCAACAGGGGGATATGGAGCTCTATGGGGTCCTGTGGGGTCCTATGGGGGGATATGGGGCTCTATGGGGTTTTATGGGGTTTTATGGGGATTAATAGGGCTCTATGGGGATCAATAGGGGGATATGGGGCTCTATGGGGTCCTGTGGGGCTCTATGGGGATCAATAGGGGGATATGGGATCAATAGGGCTCTATGGGATCAATAGGGCTCTATGGGGATCAGTAGGGGGATATGGGGATTAATAGGGGGATATGGGGTCCTATGGGTGTCTATGGGGGATATGGGGCTCTATGGGGAAGAATGGGGGTCTTATGGGGTCCTATGGGGGGATATGGGGATCAATGGGGCTCTATGGGGTCTATGGAGGTTATGGGGCTCAATGGGGCAGTATGGGGTTCAATGGGGGGATATGGGGTTCTATGGGGGATATGGGGCTCTATGGAAGGATATGGGGATCAGTGGGGCTCTATGGGGTCTATGGGGGGATATGGGGATCAATGGGGCTCTATGGGGTCTATGGAGGTTATGGGGCTCAATGGGGCAGTATGGGGTTCTATGGGGGGATATGGGGTTCTATGGGGGATATGGGGCTCTATGGAAGGATATGGGGATCAGTGGGGCTCTATGGGGTCTATGGGGGGATATGGGGATCAATGGGGCTCTATGGGGTCTATGGAGGTTATGGGGCTCAATGGGGCAGTATGGGGTTCTATGGGGGGATATGGGGTTCTATGGGGGATATGGGGCTCTATGGAAGGATATGGGGATCAGTGGGGCTCTATGGGGTCTATGGGGGGATATGGGGATCAATGGGGCTCTATGGGGTCTATGGAGGTTATGGGGCTCAATGGGGCAGTATGGGGTTCTATGGGGGGATATGGGGTTCTATGGGGGATATGGGGCTCTATGGAAGGATATGGGGATCAGTGGGGCTCTATGGGGTCTATGGGGGGATATGGGGATCAATGGGGCTCTGTAGGGGGATTTGAGGGTCCTATGGGGCTCTGTAGGATTCTATGGGTGTCCTATGGGGTCCTATGGGGCTCTATGGGGTGATATGGGCCTCAATGGGGGTCTACGGGGGGATATGGTTCTTTTCTATCCTTGAAAGACCTATTTTGGGGTGTTTCTACCCAGTAAATGGCCTTTTTGGGGGCTTTTTTGAGGTATTTTGGCCCCTAAAATGCCTCTTTTCGTCCCATTCTGCCCCAAATTGCCCTTTTTAGTGTGTTTTCAGCCCAAATTAACCCACTCTTTCCCCCATAGGCCGACGTGGCAGCAGCTTCAGAGGACCTCAAACGTGAGTGTGGTCCCCTAATTACCTCCCTGCTAATTACCCTAATTAATTAACCCTAATTAATTAATTAAAGTCCCATAGGACCCCCCATAGAACCACATCGAGCCCCATAAGCCCCACAAGACCCTCCATAGAGCCCTATAGGTTCCCCTATAGAGCCCCATAACCCCACAGGTTAATTAGTTAACCCTAATTAATTAACCCTAATTAATTAATTAGAGCCCCATAGCCCTTATAGGACCCCCCATAGAACCCCATAGAGCCCCACAAGACCCTCCATAGAGCCCTATAGATCCCCCTATAGAGCCCCATTACCCCACAGGTTAATTAATTAACCCTAATTAATTAACCCTAATTAATTAATTAGAGCCCCATAGCCCCTATAGGACCCCCCATAGAACGCCATAGAGCCCCATAAGCCCCACAAGACCCTCCATAGAGCCCTATAGGTCCCCCTATAGAGCCCCATAACCCCACAGGTTAATTAATTAACCCTAATTAATCCTAATTAATTAACCGTAATTAATTAACCCTAATTAATTAATTAGAGCCCCATAGCCCCTATAGGACCCCCCATAGAGCCCCATAAGCCCCACAAGACCCTCCATAGAGCCCTATAGGTCCCCTTATAGAGCCCCATAACCCTACAGGTTAATTAATTAACCCTAATTAATTAGCCCTAATTAATTAATTAGAGCCTCATAGCCCCTATAGGACCCCCCATAGAACCCCATAAGCCCCACAAGACCCTCCATAGAGCCCTATAGGTCCCCCTATAGAGCCCCATAACCCCACAGGTTAATTAGTTAATCCAAATTAATTAACCCAAATTAATTAGCCCTAATTAATTAATTAGAGCCCCATAGCCCCCATAGGATCCCCCATAGAACCCCATAGAGCCCCATAAGCCCCACAAGGCCCTCCATAGAACCCTATAGGTCCCCCTATAGAGCCCCATAATCCCACAGGTTAATTAACCCTAATTAATTAACCCTAATTAATTAATCAGAGCCCCATAGCCCCTATAGGATCCCCCATAGAGCCCCATAAGCCCCACAAGATCCTCCATAGAGCCCTATAGGTCCCCCTATAGAGCCCCATAACCCCACAGGTTAATTAATTAACCCTAATTAATTAACCCTAATTAATTAACCCTAATAATTAACCCTAGTTAATTAATTAGAGCCCCATAGCCCCTATAGAACCCCCCCATAGAACCCCATAGAGCCCCATAAGCCCCACAAGACCCTCCATAGAGCCCTATAGGTCCCCCTATATATCCCCATATCCCCACAGGTTAATTAATTAACTGTAATTAATTAACCCTAATTAATTAATTAGAGCCCCATAGCCCCTATAGGACCCCCCATAGAGCCCCATAAGCCCCACAAGACCCTCCATAGAGCCCTATAGGTCCCCCTATAGAGCCCCATAACCCCACAGGTTAATTAATTAACCCTAATAATTAATTAACCCTAATAATTAATTAACCCTAATAATTAACCCTAGTTAATTAATTAGAGCCCCATAGCCCCTATAGAACCCCCCATAGAGCCCCATAGAGCCCCATAAGCCCCACAAGACCCTCCATAGAGCCCTATAGGTCCCCCTATAGAGCCCCATAACCCCACAGGTTAATTAGTTAACCCTAATTAATTAACCCTAACTAATTAACCCTAATTAATTAACCCTAGTTAACTAACCTTCCGTTCCTTATTTCAGGGCTGTACAGGGAATACCGGCAGCTGAAAGAACAGAAGGAGAGAGCTGAGCAGAACCCAATAGAAGAGCAGGTAACATCCATTATATACAACTGCCCCCTCCCCCCATAATTGCCCCCCACCCCCTATAATTGCCCCCCACCCACCCCATAGTTACACCCCCACCCCCCATAATTGCCCCCCCCACATAATTGCCCCCCCCCATAATTGCCCCCCCCCTTATAATTGCCCCCCTACCCCTTACAATTGCCCCCCAACCCCCTTATAATTGCCCCCCCCATAATTGCCCCCCCTATAATTGCCCCCCCTTCATAGTTACCCCCCCATAATTGCCCCCCTTCATAGTTACCCCCCCATAATTGCCCCCACCCATAATTGCCCCCCCTATAATTGCCCCCCCAACCTCCTATAATTGCCCCCCTTATAATTGCCCCACCCCATAATTGCCCCCCCTATAATTGCCCCCCCCTTCATAGTTACCCCCCCATAATTGCCCCCCTTCATAGTTACCCCCCCATAATTGCCCCCACCCATAATTGCCCCCCCTATAATTGCCCCCCCAACCTCCTATAATTGCCCCCCTTATAAATGCCCCACCCCATAATTGCCCCCCTTATAATTGCCCCCCCGAACATAATTGCCCCCCATAGTTGCCCCCCCAACCCCCTATAATTGCCCCCCCGCATAATTGCCCCTCCCTTATAATTGCCCCCCTTATAATTGCCCTCCCCCCTTTAATTACCCCCCCACCCCCACAATTACCCCCCCACCTCCCATAATTGCCCCCCCCATAACTGCCCCCCCTCCCCATATTTGCCCCCTCCCCTCCCATAATTGCCCCCCCACCCCCCAATAATTACCCCCCCACCCTCCACAATTGCCCCCCCAACCACCCATAATTACCCCCCACACCCCATATTATCCCCCCCATCCCCCTTATAATTGCCCCCATTCCCACAATTACCCCCCCACCCCCCGATAGTTGCCCCCCAGCCACCCATAATTACCCCCCCACCCCCACAATTACCCACCCACCCCCCATAATTGCCCCCCCTACCCATATTTACCCCCCCATAATTGTCCCCCCTTATAATTGCCCCCCATCCCCTATAATTACCCCTCCATAGCCCCCAGAATTGCCCCCCCAGAATTGCCCCCTCCCCATATTTACCCCCCCCACCCCTTACAATTACCCCCCCCCCACCTCCCACAATTACCCCCCCCACCACAATTACCCCACACCCCCCATAATTACCCCCCCACCCTCATAATTGCCCCCCCACCCCCCACAATTACCCCCCCATAATTACCCCTCCACCCCCCGTAATTGCCCCCCCACCCCCCACCATTACCCCCTCCCCCACCATAATTACCCCCCACCCCCCACAATTACCCCCCCACCCCCCATAATTGCCCCCCCACCCCCCATAATTGCTCCCCTCCCCATATTTACCCCCTCCCCCACCATAATTACCCCCCCCACCCCCCCCTAATTGCCCCCCCTTATAATTAATTACCCCCCCCCCATAGGTTTCCTGCTGGGGCTCCCACCTGAACCGCCGTCCCAAGGCTCCCAATGTGAGCAGAGCCCGACCAGCCCCGGCCATAGAGACCTATGGGAGCAGGATCAAGGCCAACGTGGGACCTGCACTACAGGTGTGGGGCTGCCCCAGAGATGTGGGGCTGGGGGGTGGGGGAAGCCATACAGGTGTGGGGCTGCCCCATAGATATGGGGCTGGGGGGTGGGGGAAGCCATACAGGTGTGGGGCTGCCCCATAGATATGGGGCTGGGGGGTGGGGGAAGCCATACAGGTGTGGGGCTGCCCCATAGATATGGGGCTGGGGGGTGGGGGAAGCCATACAGGTGTGGGGCTGCCCCATAGATATGGGGCTGGGGGGTGGGGGAAGCCATACAGGTGTGGGGCTGCCCCATAGATATGGGGCTAGGGAGGGAAACCCTATAGATGTGGGGAGTGGCCCCATAGACGTGGGATAAGGGAAGCCCTATAGATGTGAGGGGGGAGCTGCCCCATAGATGTGGGTCTGGGGGTGGAGATGTGGGGCTGGGGGGGCGACTGCCCCATAGATGTGGGGTGGGAGCTGCCCCATAGATGTGGGGCTGGGGGGGGGGGGAAGCCATAAAGGCGTGGGGCTGCCCCATAGATGTGGGGCTGTTGGGGGGGGGGGACTGCCCCATAGATGTGGGGCTTGGGGGTGTGTGGGGGGGAAGCCCTATAGATGTGGGGCTGGGGGGGGGGGGGGAAACCATACAGGTGTGGGGCTGCCCCATAGATGGGAGGCTGGGGGTGGGGGAAACCCTATAGATGTGGGGAGTGGCCCTATAGATGTGGGGCTGTGGGGGGGGGAGCTGCCCCATAGATGTGGGGCTGGGGGGGGGAAGCCCTGTAGATGTGGGGCTGTGGGGTGAGTGAAACCCTATAGATGTGGGGCTGGGGAGGGGGAGCTGCCCCATAGATGTGGGGTGGGAGCTGCCCCATAGATGCGTCATCCAGCCCCACATCCCCCTTTCTCCCCCCCAGGACCGTCCGTGTGCAGTGCAGCGCAGCCTGGCCCTTCGTCGTGCAGCCCCACAGCGCCCCATTGACACCCCACAGCGCCCCATTGACACCCCACAGCGCCCCATTGACGCCCCACAGCGCCCCATTGACACCCCACAGCGCCCCATTGACGCCCCACAGCGCCCCATTGACGCCCCACAGCGCCCCATTGATGGATCATTGACCCCCATTAAGGACAATGACAATCAATGGGGCTCCCGTCATCAATGGGGCTCAAGTCATCAATGGGGCTCCAATAGTAGTGAATGGGGCTCCAATAGTAATGAATGGGGCTCTAATAGTAATGAACAGGGCTCCAATAGTAATGAATGGGGCTCCCATAGTAATGAATGGGGCTCCAATAGTAATGAACGGGGCTCCAATAGTAATGAATGGGGCTCCCATAGTAATGAACAGGGCTCCCATAATAATGAATGGGGCTCCCATAATAATGAATGGAGCCCCCCCGCCTCCATTGGGGCTCGTTTGGGGCCTCTCAGCCTCGATCCGGTTCCGAAGCCACGGACCGAAATGGGTCGGAACCGGATCCGGAAGGAAATGAGGGTGTTGAGGTGGGGATCCATCGATCCGGGCTGGTTAAAGAGGTGTGAGGTGGGAATAGGGGGGGGTGAATGGGAGCGGGGGGTGAATGGGGACGGGATGGGGGTGAATGGACGTGATGATGGGGGTGGGGGTGATGAATGGGGTCAGGGGGTGAATGGGGACGGGATGGGGGTGAATGGGGATGGAATGGGGGTGAATGGGCGTGATGATGGGGGTGGGGGTGATGAATGGGGTCAGGGGGTGAATGGGGATAGAGGGAGACTGGGGGTGAATGGGGATGGAGGTAGGATGGGGGTGAATGGGGGTGGAGATAGAATGGGGATGAATGGGGATGGAATGGGAATGAATGAAGGTGGAGATAGAATGGGGGTGAATGGAGATGGAATGGGGATGAATGAAGAGGGGGTGGATGGGGATGGAGATAGAATGGGGGTGAATGAGGGTAGAATGGGGGTGAATGGGGATGGAGATAGAATGGGGATGAATGGGGATGGAGGTAGAATGGGGGTGAATGGGGATGGAGATAGAATGGGGGTGAATGGGGATGGAGATAGAATGGGGGTGAATGGGGATGGAGATAGAATGGGGGTGAATGGGGATGGAGGTAGAATGGGGATGAATGGGGATGGAGATAGACTGGGGATGAATGGGGGTAGAATGGGGATGAATGGAGGTAGAATAGGGATGAATGAAGGTGGAGATAGAATGGGGGTGAATGGAGATGGAATGGGGATGAATGAAGAGGGAGTGAATGAGGGTAGAATGGGGATGAATGGGGATGGAATGGGGATGAATGGGGGTGGAGATAGAATGGGGGTGAATGGGGATGGGGAGGGGACAGTGGGACCCCAAATGGAGACACCAGGACCCCAAATGGGGACAGTGAGATCCCAAATGGGGACAATGGGATCCCAAATGGGGACAGTGGGATCCCAAATGGGGACAGTGGGACCCCAAATGAGGACCCTGAGACCCAGAAGGGGGACAGTGAGACGTAAAGAGGGGACAGTGGGGTCTGAAATGGGGACGGTGGGAGCAATAGGGACAATGGGACGTAAAAGGGCGACAGTGAGAAGGAAGAGAGGGACAGTGGGGGCTGAAATAGGGACTATGGGACCCCAAATAGGGACCGTGGGACCCCAAATAGGGACTATGGGGTGTGAAGGGACATTGGGGTCTGAAATGGGGACTGAGAGACCCCAAATGGGGACAGTGGGACCCCAAATAGGGACTGTGGGGTCCCAAATGGGGACTATGGGGTGTGAAGGGACATTGGGGTCTGAAATGGGGACAATGGGGCCTGAAATGGGGGCTATGGGGCCTGAAATGGGGGCTATGGGGTGCCATAAGGGGACTATGGGGTGTGAAGGGACATCAGGACCCCAAATGGGGCCAATGGGACATAAAGGGCCATCGGGACGGCACCGTGATGGCGTCCCAAAGGACAGCATTGATCTGTATGGGGCCAGGCCCAAAGCTGCCCATAGGAACAGGCCGTGCCCCATTGATGGCAATGAAGACCCCAATGAAGACCCCAAACCCAAAGCTGCCCATAGGAAGAGGCCAGACCCCATTGATGGCCCCATTGAACCCATTGATGGCCCCATTGATGACCCCAAACCCAGAGCTGCCCATAGGAAGAGACTGCGCCCCATTGATGGCAATGAAGACCCCAATGAAGACCCCAAACCCAAAGCTGCCCATAGGAAGAGGCTGGGCCCCATTGAACCCATTGATGGCCCCATTGATGACCCCAAACCCAAAGCTGCCCATAGGAAGAAGCCGTGCCCCATTGATGGCCCCACTGAAGGCAATGAAGACCCCATTGATGACCCCAAACCTAAAGCCGCCTATAGGAAGAGACTGCGCCCCATTGAAGGCAATGAAGACCCCAATGGTGACCCCAAAACTGCCCCAAAGAAGAGGAGAACGGCCCCATGTCCATCCCAAAACCTGCTGGGGGACTGTGAGGAGGGGGACGAGAGCAATAGGGCGGGCAGCAGAGCCACGTATAACAGGTAGGAGACCCCCTGCCCCACATCTAGGGGTCTGTTTGTCCCCCTGCCCCACATATATGGGTCATTTCCCCCCCTGCCCCATATATATGGGTCTGTTTGCCCCCCTGCCCCACATATATGGGTCTGTCTGCCCCCCTGCCCCACATATATGGGTCTGTCTGCCCCCCTGCCCCACATATATGGGTCTGTCTGCCCCCCTGCCCCACATATATGGGTCATTTCCCCCCCTGCCCCATATATATGGGTCTGTCTGCCCCCCCTGCCCCACATATATGGGTCCATTTCCCCCCCTGCCCTATATATATGGGTCTGTCTGCCCCCCTGCCCCACATATATGGGTCTGTCTGCCCCCCTGCCCCACATATATGGGTCATTTCCTCCCCTGCCCCACATATATGGGTCTGTCTGCCCCCCTGCCCCACATATATGGGTCATTTCCTCCCCTGCCCCACATATATGGGTCCATTTCCCCCCCTGCCCTATATATATGGGTCTGTTTGTCCCCCCTGCCCCACATATATGGGTCATTTCCTCCCCTGCCCCACATATATGGGTCTGTCTGCCCCCCTGCCCCACATATATGGGTCATTTCCCCCCCTGCCCCACATATATGGGTCTGTCTGACCCCTGGCCCACAAATATGGGTCTGTCTGTCCCCCTGCCCCACATATATGGGTCATTTCCCCCCCCTGCCCCACATATATGGGTCTGTCTGCCCCCCCTGCCCCACATATATGGGTCCATTTCCCCCCCTGCCCCATATATATGGGTCTGTTTGTCCCCCCTGCCCCACATATATGGGTCCATTTCCCCCCCTGCCCCACATATATGGGTCTGTTTGTCCCCCCTGCCCCACATATATGGGTCATTTCCCCCCCTGCCCCACAAATATGGGTCTGTCTGACCCCTGGCCCACAAATATGGGTCTGTCTGCCCCCTTGCCCCACATATATGGGTCTGTCTGCCCCCCCTGCCCCACATATATGGGTCCATTTCCCCCCCTGCCCCATATATATGGGTCTGTTTGTCCCCCCTGCCCCACATATATGGGTCCATTTCCCCCCCTGCCCCACATATATGGGTCTGTTTGTCCCCCCTGCCCCACATATATGGGTCATTTCCCCCCCTGCCCCACAAATATGGGTCTGTCTGCCCCCCTGCCCCACATATATGGGTCTGTCTGCCCCCCTGCCCCACATATATGGGTCTGTCTGCCCCCTTGCCCCACATATATGGGTCTGTCTGCCCCCCTGCCCCACATCTATGGGTCTGTCTGCCCCCTTGCCCCACATATATGGGTCTGTCTGCCCCCCCTGCCCCACATATATGGGTCATTTCCCTCCCCTGCCCCACATCTATGGGTCTGTCTGCCCCCCTGCCCCACATATATGGGTCATTCCCCCCCTGCCCCCCATCTTTGGGTCCCATTCCCTATATAACCCCATTCCCCCCCTGGTTTCCTATAGGGCCCCTCGTCGACCCCAAGGGAACTTTGTGCGGCTGAACCTGAAGCGCAGATCCCACGTGAAGGGGGCGGCACTGAGGGGACGGCGGCTCCGGAAGCAGGTATGGGATCTATAGGGGATCTATAGGGTCTATAGGGTCTATAGGGATCTATAGGATCTATAGGGGATCTGTAGGGTCTATAGGGGATCTATAGGATCTATAGGGGATCTGTAGGGTCTATAGGGGATCTATAGGATCTATAGGGGATCTGTAGGGTCTATAGGGGATCTATAGGATCTATAGGGGATCTATAGGGTCTATAGGGATCTATAGGATCTATAGGGGATCTGTAGGGTCTATAGGGGATCTATAGGATCTATAGGGGATCTGTAGGGTCTATAGGGGATCTATAGGGGATCTATAGGGTCTATAGGGATCTATAGGATCTATAGGGGATCTGTAGGGTCTATAGGGGATCTATAGGGTCTATAGGGATCTATAGGATCTATAGGGGATCTGTAGGGTCTATAGGGGATCTATAGGATCTATAGGGGATCTGTAGGGTCTATAGGGGATCTATAGGGGATCTATAGGGTCTATAGGGATCTATAGGATCTATAGGGGATCTGTAGGGTCTATAGGGGATCTATAGGGTCTATAGGGATCTATAGGATCTATAGGGGATCTGTAGGGTCTATAGGGGATCTATAGGATCTATAGGGGATCTATAGGGTCTATAGGGATCTATAGGATCTATAGGGGATCTGTAGGGTCTATAGGGGATCTATAGGATCTATAGGGGATCTGTAGGGTCTATAGGGGATCTATAGGATCTATAGGGGATCTATAGGGTCTATAGGGATCTATAGGATCTATAGGGGATCTATAGGGTCTATAGGGATCTATAGGATCTATAGGGGATCTATAGGGTCTATAGGGATCTATAGGATCTATAGGGGATCTGTAGGGTCTATAGGGGATCTATAGGATCTATAGGGGATCTGTAGGGTCTATAGGGGATCTATAGGGTCTATAGGGATCTATAGGATCTATAGGGGATCTGTAGGGTCTATAGGGGATCTATAGGATCTATGGGGGATCTATAGGGTCTATAGGGATCTATAGGATCTATAGGGGATCTATAGGGTCTATAGGGATCTATAGGATCTATAGGGGATCTGTAGGGTCTATAGGGGATCTATAGGATCTATAGGGGATCTATAGGGTCTATAGGGATCTATAGGATCTATAGGGGATCTGTAGGGTCTATAGGGGATCTATAGGATCTATAGGGGATCTGTAGGGTCTATAGGGGATCTATAGGATCTATAGGGGATCTATAGGGTCTATAGGGGATCTATAGGATCTATAGGGGATCTGTAGGGTCTATAGGGGATCTATAGGATCTATAGGGTATCTGTAGGGTCTATAGGGGATCTATAGGGGACCTATAGCGTCTATATGGGATCTATAGCATCTATATGGGATCTATAGCATTTATAGGGGACCTATAGCATCTATATGGGATCTATAGCATCTATATGGGTCCTATAAGGGATCTATAGGGGATCTATAGTGTCTATAGGGGACCTATAGTGTCTATATGGGATCTATAACGTCCATAGGGGATCTATAGTGTCTATATGGGATCTATAGCGCCTATATGGGATCTATAGGATCTATAGGCAATCTACAGCATCTATAGGGGATCTATAGGGGACCTATAGCATCTATATGGGATCTATAGCGTTTATAGGGGACCTATAGCATCTATATGGGACCTATAGTATCTATATGGGGCCTATAAGGGATCTATATGGGATCTATAGCGACTATAGCGGACCTATAGGATCTATGGGGGACCTATAGCGTCTATAGGGGATCTGTAGCATCTATATAGGATCTATAACGTCCATAGGGGATCTATAGCGTCTATATGGGACCTATAGAATCTATATGGGATCTATAGTGTCTATATAGGACCTATAGGATCTATAGGGGACTTATGGCATCTATAGGGGACCTATAGTGTCTATATGGGATCTATAGCGTCTATATGGGATCTATAACGTCCATAGGGGACCTATAGCGTCTATATGGGACATATAGCATCTATAGGGGATCTATAGCATCTATAGGGGCACCACCATCTATATGGGACCTATAGCATCCATAGAGGATCTATAGGACCTATAGGGGACATACAGTATCTATATGGGACCTATAGCATCCATAGGGGCTCCTTGTGGGTCCATATGGGCACCAATAACATCTGTAGGGGACGTTTAGCATCTGTAGTGTTACCTATAGCATCTGTAGGGGACGTTTAGCAACTATAGGGGACCTATAGCACCTGTATGGGACCTATAGGATCTATATGAGATCTATAGCATCTATAGGGGACCTATAGCATCTATTTGGGATCTATAGTATCTATATGGGATCTATAGCGTCTATAGGGGATCTATAGCATCTATAGGGGATCTATAGTGTCTATATGGGATCTATAGTGTCCATATGGGTCCATATGGGCCCCAGCATCTCCTTATGGTCCTTATGGGTCCATATGGGTTTATATAGGCCCCACCATCTCCTTTTGGGTCCATATGGGCCCCACCACCATCTCCTTATGGGTCCTTATGGGTCCATATGGGTCCATATGGGCACCACAATCTCCTTATGGGTCCTTATGGGACCATATAGGTCCGTATAGGTCCGTATAGGCCTCACCATCTCCTTATGGGTCCATATGGGTCCATATGGGCCCCAGCATCTCCTTATGGTACTTATGGGTCCATATAGGTCCATATGGGTCCATATAGGCCCCACCATCTCTTTATGGTCCTTATGGGTCCATATAGGTCCGTATAGGTCCATATAGTCCCCACCATCTCCTTATGGTCCATATGGGTCCATATGGGCACCCGTATCTACTTATGGGTCCATATGGGTCCATATGGGCCCCACCATCTTTGTATGGGTCCATATAGGTCTATATGGGCCCCACCATCTCCTAATGGTCCTTATGGGTCCATATGGGCCCCACCATCTCCTTATGGGTCCTTATGGGTCCATATGGGTCCATATGGGTCCATATGGGTCCATATAGGGACCACCATCTCTTTATGGGTCCATATGTGTTCATATGGGCCCTAGCATCTCTTTATGGTCCTTATGGGTCCATATGGGCCCCACCATCACCTTATGGGTCTATATGGGTCCATATGGGTCCATATGGGCCCCACCATCTCCTTATGGTCCTTATGGTCCATATGGGTCCGTATGGGCCCCGGCACCATCTCCTCCTGCCCCTATAGGTTTCTATGGGGTATGTGGAAGGATTTGGGTTGAAACGGGCTGATTTTGGTTCAAGGTGTGGAAGGAGAAGTGGCGGCTGAAGGCGCCGTGGGTCGGAGGCGGCGGATCCGTGGGTCGGGATCGGTGCTTCAAGTGTGGGGCTGTGGGACACTGGGCAGCCCAGTGTAAGGGGACAGGTGAGTCTATGGGGCCGGGGCGGTACACGGGGCCCTATGGGACTTATGGGGCCATATGGGGACCAGCACCAGCTACTTATGGGTCCATATGGGAACCACCATCTCCTTATGGGTCCATATGGGTCCATATGGGAACCAGCATCTCCTTATGGGTCTATATGGGAACCACCATCTCCTTATGGGTCCATATGGGTCCATATGGGAACCAGCATCTCCTTATGGGTCCATATGGGAACCACCATCTCCTTATGGGTCCATATGGGTCCATATGGGAACCAGCATCTCCTTATGGGTCATATGGGGTCGTATGGGAACCAGCATCTCCTTATGGGACCATATGGGAACCAGCATCGCCTTATGGGTCCGTATGGGCCCCACCATCTCCTTATGGGTCCATATGGGAACCAGCATCTCCTTATGGGTCTTATGGGGCCGTATGGGGACCAGCACCAGCTCCTTATGGGTCCATATGGGAACCAGCATCTCCTTATGGGTCCATATGGGTCCATATGGGAACCACCATCTCCTTATGGGCCTTATGGGGCCGTATGGGGACCAGCACCAGCTCCTTATGGGGCCATATGGGGACATATGGGAACCAGCATCTCCTTATGGGTCCATATGGGTCCGTATGGGAACCAGCATCTCCTTATGGGTCCATATGGGTCCGTATGGGAACCAGCATCTCCTTATGGGTCCTTATGGGTCCGTATGGGTCCATATGGGAACCGACATCTCCTTATTGGTCCTTATGGGTCCATATGGGTCCATATGGGAACCACTATCTCCTTATGGGTCCTTATGGGTCCATATGGGTCCATATGGGAACCAGCATCTCCTTATGGGTCTATATGGGAACCACCATCTCCTTATGGGTCCATATGGGTCCATATGGGAACCACCATCTCCTTATGGGTCCGTATGGGCCCACTCCCTCTGTGGGCCTCAATGGGGCTCTGTGGTCCTCAATAGGCATCAATTGGGCTCAATGGGGCTCTATGGGCCTCTGTGGGTCTCTATGGGCCTCTATGGGTCTCAATGAGCCGCTATGAGCTTCTATGGGGCACTGTGGGCTTCTATGGGGCCTCAGTGGGCCTCTACGGGGCTCTATGGGCTTCTGTGAGGCTCTTTGGGCCTCTGTGGGGCCTCATGGGCCTCAATAGGCCTCAGTGGGTTTCTATGGGGCTCAGTGGGCCTCTGTGGGGCTTAATGGGATTCTATGGGCCTCTGTGGGCCTCAATGGACCTCAGTGGGGCTCAGTGGGCCTCAATGAGCTTCAGTGGACCCCTATGGGCCTCAGTGGGGCTCTATGGGTCTTCTATGGGCCTCTATGGGCCTCTGTGGGGCTCTATGGGGCTCAGTGGGGTTCTATGGGTCTCAGTGGGGCTCTATGGGGTTTCAATGGGCTTCAATGGGGCTCTATGGGCTTCAATGGGCCTCTGTGGGGCTCTATGGGGCTTCTATGGGGCCTCAATGGCCTTCTATGGGGTTCTATGGGGCCTCTATGGGGCTCTATGGGCTTCTATGGGGTCTCAATGGGCTTCAATGGGCTTCAATGAGACTCAGTGGGGCTCAGTGGTCCTTATGGGTCCATATAGGTCCATATGGACCCCGCCCCATATCTCCTCCCTACAGGCCCCACATCCCAGCTGCCCCCACCCCATAACAACGAGGATGAGGATGAAGATGAAGATGGAGCCCCACTGCCAACCATAGAGGAGGTGGCACGACAGACCAACACCAGCTATAGGGCCCTGTATGGTAATACCCCATAGATCCCATATAACAACCCTATAACAGCTATAGGGCACTAATACCCCATAGATCCCATATAACAGCTATAGGGCACTAATACCCCATAGATCCCATATAACAGCTATAGGGCCCTATATGGTAATACCCCATAGATCCCATATAACAGCTATAGGGCCCTATATGGTAATACCCCATAGATCCCATATAACAGCTATAGGGCCCTATATGGTAATACCCCATAGATCCCATATAACAGCTATAGGGCCCTATATGGTAATACCCCATAGATCCCATATAACAGCTATAGGGCACTAATACCCCATAGATCCCATATAACAGCTATAGGGCCCTATATGGTAATACCCCATAGATCCCATATAACAGCTATAGGGCACTAATACCCCATAGATCCCATATAACAGCTATAGGGCACTAATACCCCATAGATCCCATATAACAGCTATAGGGCACTAATACCCCATAGATCCCATATAACAACCCTATAACAGCTATAGGGCACTGCCAGGTAATACCCCATAGAGAACCCACATCAGCCCCACATCAGCCCCATATTGGACCCCCTGCCCCACATCAGCCCCACATCACACCCCCTGCCTCACATCTGACCCACATCAGACCCACTTCAGCCCCACATCACATCCCCTGCCCCACATCGGACCCACATCTGACCTACATCACGCCCCCAGCCCCACATCAGCCCCACATCATCCCCCCAACTCCTCCCCTGCCCCATAATGTGAGCCCCCCAACTCCCCCCCTGCCCCACATCACACCCCTGCCCCACATCAGCCCCACATCAGACCCCCAGCCCCACATCAGCCCCAGATCACACACCCAGCCCCACATCGGACCCACATCTGCCCCACATCACACCCCACATCAGCCCCACATCTGACCCACATCAGCCCCATATTGGACCCCCTGCCCCACATCAGCCCCACATCGGAGCCCCTGCCCCACATCAGACCCACTTCAGCCCCACATCACATCCCCTGCCCCACATCGGACCCACATCTGACCCACATCACACCCCCAGCCCCACATCAGCCCCACATCAGCCCCACATCGTCCCCCCAACTGCCCCATAACCTCCTGTTCCCCCCACAGCTCCCTCCCCAGCCCCAGATGCCGCCGACCCCATTGATCCGGCCCCACACCTGGACATCCAGCGCCCCCCATATGAGCCCCCGACCCCCCCAGCCCCCGTGGAGCCCCTGTATCCTATAGGGCCGGATGGGAACCCACCAGGTGAGTTACAGCCCCACAGCTGCCCCACACATCCTATAGAGCCCCCATAGAGACCCACATCTCCCCATAGAGACCCCCATCACCCCATAGAGACCCCCATCTCCCCATAACCCCATTCTGTGCCCCATAGAGACCCCCATCTCCCCATTAACCCCATAACCCCATAACCCCATTCTCTGCCCCATAGAGACCCCCATAACCCCATAACCCCATTGTGTGCCCCATAGCCGCCCCCATGGAGGTGTTTGACGCCCTCTCACTCTTCGGTTTCTCCTCCTTCCGCCCCGGCCAAGAGTCGGCCATTATGAGGATCCTGTCAGGTACGTTACGACCCCATAACTGCCCCATATCCCCCCATAACCCCATATAACCCTGTACATCCCATATAACCCCGTATCCCACCCCATATCCCCCCATATCTCCCCATATCCCCCCATAGAGCCCCATAGGACCCCCATAGATTTCCATTAGCCCCATGTTACCCCATATCCCCCCATATCCCCCCCATATCCCCCCCATATCCCCCCCATATCCCCCCATATCCCACCCCATATCCCCCCATAGTGCCCCATATCCCCCCATAGTGCCCCATAGACCCCCATAGCCCCCCGTAGAGCCCCATAGGACCCCATAGCCCCCCGTATCCCCCCATACACCCCATATCCCCCCATAACCCCACATATCCCCCCATATCTCCCCATATCCCCCCATAACCCCATATCCCACCCCATAATCCCATATATCCCCTATAGTTCTGTCCACGCTGGTGCTGCTCCCCATATCCTCCCGTATCTCCCCATATCCCCCCATAACCCCATATCCCACCCCATAACCCCACATATATCCCCTATATCCACCCCACATCCCCCCATATCCCCCCATATCCTCCTCATATCCCCTATATCCCCCCATATCCCCCCATAGAGCCCCATAGGACCCCCATAGAGATCCATAATCCCAATAGGACCCCATATCCCCCCATATAACCCCATATCCCCCCATATAACCCCGAATATCCCATATAACCCCATATGCCACCCCATAACCCCCTCTATCCCCTATAGGACTCTCATATATCCCATATAACCCCATATAACCCCATATCCCACCCCATAACCCCATATATCCCCTATAGGACTCTCATATATCCCATATAACCCCATATAACCCCATATGCCACCCCATAACCCCCTCTATCCCCTATAGGACTCTCATATATCCCATATAACCCCATATAACCCCATATCCCACCCCATAACCCCATATATCCCCTATAGGACTCTCATATATCCCATATATCCCATATAACCCCATATCCCACCCCATAACCCCATATCCCACCCCATAACCCCATATATCCCCTATAGGGCTCTCATATATCCCATATATCCCATATAACCCCATATCCCACCCCATAACCCCATATCCCACCCCATAACCCCATATATCCCCTATAGGGCTCTCATATATCCCATATATCCCATATAACCCCATATCCCACCCCATAACCCCATATCCCACCCCATAACCCCATATATCCCCTATAGGGCTCTCGACGCTGGTGCTGCTCCCCACGGGGTTGGGGAAGTCTCTGTGTTATCAGCTCCCGGCTTATCTCTATCACAAACGATCCCGCAGCGTCGCCATCGTCGTGTCCCCATTGGTGTCACTGATGGACGACCAGGTACATCCCATAATACAACCCTAAAAGGGCCCTATATGGGATCAATAGGGTTGGATCCCATAACCCGACCCTAAAAGGGCCCTATATGGGATCAATAGGGTTGGATCCCATAACCCGACCCTAAAAGGGCCCTATATGGGATCAATAGGGTTGGATCCCATAATACAACCCTAAAAGGGCCCTATATGGGATCAATAGGGTTGGATCCCATAATACAACCCTAAAAGGGCCCTATATGGGATCAATAGGGTTGGATCCCATAACCCGACCCTAAAAGGGCCCTATATGGGATCAATAGGGTTGGATCCCATAACCCGACCCTAACAGGACCCTATATGGGATCAATAGGGTTGGATCCCATAATACAACCCTAAAAGGGCCCTATATGGGATCAATAGGGTTGGATCCCATAACCCGACCCTAAAAGGACCCTATATTGGATCAGTAGGGTTGGATCCCATAATACAACCCTAAAAGGGCCCTATATGGGATCAATAGGGTTGGATCCCATAACCCGACCCTAAAAGGGCCCTATATGGGATCAATAGGGTTGGATCCCATAACCCGACCCTAAAAGGGCCCTATATGGGATCAATAGGGTTGGATCCCATAACCCGACCCTAAAAGGGCCCTATATGGGATCAATAGGGTTGGATCCCATAACCCGACCCTAAAAGGGCCCTATATGGGATCAATAGGGTTGGATCCCATGATACAACCCTAAAAGGGCCCTATATGGGATCAATAGGGTTGGATCCCATAACCCGACCCTAACAGGACCCTATATGGGATCAATAGGGTTGGATCCCATAACCCGACCCTAAAAGGGCCCTATATGGGATCAATAGGGTTGGATCCCATAACCCGACCCTAAAAGGGCCCTATATGGGATCAATAGGGTTGGATCCCATAACCCGACCCTAAAAGGGCCCTATATGGGTCAATAGGGTTGGATCCCATAATACAACCCTAAAAGGGCCCTATATGGGATCAATAGGGTTGGATCCCATAACCCGACCCTAAAAGGGCCCTATATGGGATCAATAGGGTTGGATCCCATAACCCGACCCTAACAGGACCCTATATGGGATCAATAGGGTTGGATCCCATAACCCGACCCTAAAAGGGCCCTATATGGGATCAATAGGGTTGGATCCCATAACCCGACCCTAAAAAGACCCTATATGGGATCAGTAGGGTTGGATCCCATAATACAACCCTAAAAGGGCCCTATATGGGATCAATAGGGTTGGATCCCATAACCCGACCCTAAAAGGGCCCTATATGGGATCAATAGGGTTGGATCCCATAACCCGACCCTAAAAGGGCCCTATATGGGATCAATAGGGTTGGATCCCATAACCCGACCCTAACAGGACCCTATATGGGATCAATAGGGTTGGATCCCATAACCCGACCCTAAAAGGGCCCTATATGGGATCAATAGGGTTGGATCCCATAACCCGACCCTAAAAGGACCCTATATGGGATCAATAGGGTTGGATCCCATAACCCGACCCTAAAAGGGCCCTATATGGGATCAATAGGGTTGGATCCCATAACCCGACCCTAAAAGGGCCCTATATGGGATCAATAGGGTTGGATCCCATAACCCGACCCTAACAGGACCCTATATGGGATCAATAGGGTTGGATCCCATAACCCGACCCTAAAAGGGCCCTATATGGGATCAGTAGGGTTGGATCCCATAATACAACCCTAAAAGGGCCCTATATGGGATCAATAGGGTTGGATCCCATAACCCGACCCTAAAAGGGCCCTATATGGGATCAATAGGGTTGGATCCCATAACCCGACCCTAAAAGGGCCCTATATGGGATCAATAGGGTTGGATCCCATAACCCGACCCTAAAAGGGCCCTATATGGGATCAATAGGGTTGGATCCCATAAGACAACCCTAAAAGGGCCCTATATGGGATCAATAGGGTTGGATCACATAACCCGACCCTAAAAGGGCCCTATATGGGATCAATAGGGTTGGATCCCATAACCCGACCCTAAAAGGGCCCTATATGGGATCAATAGGGTTGGATCCCATAACCCGACCCTAAAAGGGCCCTATATGGGTCAATAGGGTTGGATCCCATAACCCGACCCTAAAAGGGCCCTATATGGGATCAATAGGGTTGGATCCCATAACCCGACCCTAAAAGGGCCCTATATGGGATCAATAGGGTTGGATCCCATAACCCGACCCTAAAAGGGCCCTATATGGGATCAATAGGGTTGGATCCCATGATACAACCCTAAAAGGACCCTATATGGGATCAATAGGGTTGGATCCCATAACCCGACCCTAAAAGGGCCCTATATGGGATCAATAGGGTTGGATCCCATAACCCGACCCTAAAAGGGCCCTATATGGGATCAATAGGGTTGGATCCCATAACCCGACCCTAAAAGGGCCCTATATGGGATCAATAGGGTTGGATCCCATGATACAACCCTAAAAGGGCCCTATATGGGATCAATAGGGTTGGATCCCATAACCCGACCCTAAAAGGGCCCTATATGGGATCAATAGGGTTGGATCCCATAACCCGACCCTAAAAGGGCCCTATACGGGATCAATAGGGTTGGATCCCATAACCCGACCCTAAAAGGGCCCTATATGGGATCAATAGGGTTGGATCCCATAACCCGACCCTAAAAGGGCCCTATATGGGTCAATAGGGTTGGATCCCATAACCCGACCCTAAAAGGGCCCTATATGGGATCAATAGGGTTGGATCCCATAACCCGACCCTAAAAGGGCCCTATATGGGATCAATAGGGTTGGATCCCATAACCCGACCCTAAAAGGGCCCTATATGGGATCAATAGGGTTGGATCCCATGATACAACCCTAAAAGGACCCTATATGGGATCAATAGGGTTGGATCCCATAAGACAACCCTAAAAGGACCCTATATGGGATCAATAGGGTTGGATCCCATGATACAACCCTAAAAGGACCCTATATGGGATCAATAGGGTTGGATCCCATAACCCGACCCTAAAAGGGCCCTATATGGGATCAATAGGGTTGGATCCCATAACCCGACCCTAAAAGGGCCCTATATGGGATCAATAGGGTTGGATCCCATAACCCGACCCTAACAGGACCCTATATGGGATCAATAGGGTTGGATCCCATAACCCGACCCTAAAAGGGCCCTATATGGGATCAATAGGGTTGGATCCCATAACCCGACCCTAAAAGGGCCCTATATGGGATCAATAGGGTTGGATCCCATAACCCGACCCTAAAAGGGCCCTATATGGGATCAATAGGGTTGGATCCCATAACCCGACCCTAAAAGGGCCCTATATGGGTCAATAGGGTTGGATCCCATAATACAACCCTAAAAGGGCCCTATATGGGATCAATAGGGTTGGATCCCATAACCCGACCCTAAAAGGGCCCTATATGGGATCAATAGGGTTGGATCCCATAACCCGACCCTAAAAGGGCCCTATATGGGATCAATAGGGTTGGATCCCATAACCCGACCCTAAAAGGGCCCTATATGGGATCAATAGGGTTGGATCCCATAACCCGACCCTAAAAAGACCCTATATGGGATCAGTAGGGTTGGATCCCATAATACAACCCTAAAAGGGCCCTATATGGGATCAATAGGGTTGGATCCCATAACCCGACCCTAAAAGGGCCCTATATGGGATCAATAGGGTTGGATCCCATAACCCGACCCTAAAAGGGCCCTATATGGGATCAATAGGGTTGGATCCCATAACCCGACCCTAACAGGACCCTATATGGGATCAATAGGGTTGGATCCCATAACCCGACCCTAAAAGGGCCCTATATGGGATCAATAGGGTTGGATCCCATAACCCGACCCTAAAAGGACCCTATATGGGATCAATAGGGTTGGATCCCATAACCCGACCCTAAAAGGGCCCTATATGGGATCAATAGGGTTGGATCCCATAACCCGACCCTAAAAGGGCCCTATATGGGATCAATAGGGTTGGATCCCATAACCCGACCCTAACAGGACCCTATATGGGATCAATAGGGTTGGATCCCATAACCCGACCCTAAAAGGGCCCTATATGGGATCAGTAGGGTTGGATCCCATAATACAACCCTAAAAGGGCCCTATATGGGATCAATAGGGTTGGATCCCATAACCCGACCCTAAAAGGGCCCTATATGGGATCAATAGGGTTGGATCCCATAACCCGACCCTAAAAGGGCCCTATATGGGATCAATAGGGTTGGATCCCATAACCCGACCCTAAAAGGACCCTATATGGGATCAGTAGGGTTGGATCCCATAATACAACCCTAAAAGGGCCCTATATGGGATCAATAGGGTTGGATCCCATAACCCGACCCTAAAAGGGCCCTATATGGGATCAATAGGGTTGGATCCCATAACCCGACCCTAAAAGGGCCCTATATGGGATCAATAGGGTTGGATCCCATAACCCGACCCTAACAGGACCCTATATGGGATCAATAGGGTTGGATCCCATAACCCGACCCTAAAAGGACCCTATATGGGATCAGTAGGGTTGGATCCCATAATACAACCCTAAAAGGGCCCTATATGGGATCAATAGGGTTGGATCCCATAACCCGACCCTAAAAGGGCCCTATATGGGATCAATAGGGTTGGATCCCATAACCCGACCCTAAAAGGGCCCTATATGGGATCAGTAGGGTTGGATCCCATAAGACAACCCTAAAAGGGCCCTATATGGGATCAATAGGGTTGGATCCCATAACCCGACCCTAAAAGGACCCTATATGGGATCAGTAGGGTTGGATCCCATAATACAACCCTAAAAGGGCCCTATATGGGATCAATAGGGTTGGATCCCATAACCCGACCCTAAAAGGACCCTATATGGGATCAATAGGGTTGGATCCCATAACCCGACCCTAAAAGGGCCCTATATGGGATCAATAGGGTTGGATCCCATAACCCGACCCTAAAAGGGCCCTATATGGGTCAATAGGGTTGGATCCCATAACCCGACCCTAAAAGGGCCCTATATGGGATCAATAGGGTTGGATCCCATAACCCGACCCTAAAAGGGCCCTATATGGGATCAATAGGGTTGGATCCCATAACCCGACCCTAAAAGGGCCCTATATGGGATCAATAGGGTTGGATCCCATGATACAACCCTAAAAGGACCCTATATGGGATCAATAGGGTTGGATCCCATAACCCGACCCTAAAAGGACCCTATATGGGATCAATAGGGTTGGATCCCATAACCCGACCCTAAAAGGGCCCTATATGGGATCAATAGGGTTGGATCCCATAACCCGACCCTAAAAGGGCCCTATATGGGATCAGTAGGGTTGGATCCCATAAGACAACCCTAAAAGGGCCCTATATGGGATCAATAGGGTTGGATCCCATAACCCGACCCTAAAAGGACCCTATATGGGATCAGTAGGGTTGGATCCCATAATACAACCCTAAAAGGGCCCTATATGGGATCAATAGGGTTGGATCCCATAACCCGACCCTAAAAGGACCCTATATGGGATCAATAGGGTTGGATCCCATAACCCGACCCTAAAAGGGCCCTATATGGGATCAATAGGGTTGGATCCCATAACCCGACCCTAAAAGGGCCCTATATGGGTCAATAGGGTTGGATCCCATAACCCGACCCTAAAAGGGCCCTATATGGGATCAATAGGGTTGGATCCCATAACCCGACCCTAAAAGGGCCCTATATGGGATCAATAGGGTTGGATCCCATAACCCGACCCTAAAAGGGCCCTATATGGGATCAATAGGGTTGGATCCCATGATACAACCCTAAAAGGACCCTATATGGGATCAATAGGGTTGGATCCCATAACCCGACCCTAAAAGGACCCTATATGGGATCAATAGGGTTGGATCCCATAACCCGACCCTAAAAGGGCCCTATATGGGATCAATAGGGTTGGATCCCATAACCCGACCCTAAAAGGGCCCTATATGGGATCAGTAGGGTTGGATCCCATAAGACAACCCTAAAAGGGCCCTATATGGGATCAATAGGGTTGGATCCCATAACCCGACCCTAAAAGGACCCTATATGGGATCAGTAGGGTTGGATCCCATAATACAACCCTAAAAGGGCCCTATATGGGATCAATAGGGTTGGATCCCATAACCCGACCCTAAAAGGACCCTATATGGGATCAATAGGGTTGGATCCCATAACCCGACCCTAAAAGGGCCCTATATGGGATCAATAGGGTTGGATCCCATAACCCGACCCTAAAAGGGCCCTATATGGGTCAATAGGGTTGGATCCCATAACCCGACCCTAAAAGGGCCCTATATGGGATCAATAGGGTTGGATCCCATAACCCGACCCTAAAAGGGCCCTATATGGGATCAATAGGGTTGGATCCCATAACCCGACCCTAAAAGGGCCCTATATGGGATCAATAGGGTTGGATCCCATAATACAACCCTAAAAGGGCCCTATATGGGATCAATAGGGTTGGATCCCATAACCCGACCCTAAAAGGGCCCTATATGGGATCAATAGGGTTGGATCCCATGATACAACCCTAAAAGGACCCTATATGGGATCAATAGGGTTGGATCCCATAACCCGACCCTAAAAGGGCCCTATATGGGATCAATAGGGTTGGATCCCATAACCCGACCCTAAAAGGGCCCTATATGGGATCAATAGGGTTGGATCCCATAATACAACCCTAAAAGGGCCCTATATGGGATCAATAGGGTTGGATCCCATAACCCGACCCTAAAAGGGCCCTATATGGGATCAATAGGGTTGGATCCCATAACCCGACCCTAAAAGGGCCCTATATGGGATCAATAGGGTTGGATCCCATAACCCGACCCTAAAAGGGCCCTATATGGGATCAATAGGGTTGGATCCCATGATACAACCCTAAAAGGACCCTATATGGGATCAATAGGGTTGGATCCCATAAGACAACCCTAAAAGGACCCTATATGGGATCAATAGGGTTGGATCCCATGATACAACCCTAAAAGGACCCTATATGGGATCAATAGGGTTGGATCCCATAACCCGACCCTAAAAGGGCCCTATATGGGATCAATAGGGTTGGATCCCATAACCCGACCCTAAAAGGGCCCTATATGGGATCAATAGGGTTGGATCCCATAACCCGACCCTAACAGGACCCTATATGGGATCAATAGGGTTGGATCCCATAACCCGACCCTAAAAGGGCCCTATATGGGATCAATAGGGTTGGATCCCATAACCCGACCCTAAAAGGGCCCTATATGGGATCAATAGTGTTGGATCCCATAACCCGACCCTAAAAGGGCCCTATATGGGTCAATAGGGTTGGATCCCATAATACAACCCTAAAAGGGCCCTATATGGGATCAATAGGGTTGGATCCCATAACCCGACCCTAAAAGGGCCCTATATGGGATCAATAGGGTTGGATCCCATAACCCGACCCTAACAGGACCCTATATGGGATCAATAGGGTTGGATCCCATAACCCGACCCTAAAAGGGCCCTATATGGGATCAATAGGGTTGGATCCCATAACCCGACCCTAAAAGGACCCTATATGGGATCAATAGGGTTGGATCCCATAACCCGACCCTAAAAGGGCCCTATATGGGATCAATAGGGTTGGATCCCATAACCCGACCCTAAAAGGGCCCTATATGGGATCAATAGGGTTGGATCCCATAACCCGACCCTAACAGGACCCTATATGGGATCAATAGGGTTGGATCCCATAACCCGACCCTAAAAGGGCCCTATATGGGATCAATAGGGTTGGATCCCATAACCCGACCCTAAAAGGACCCTATATGGGATCAATAGGGTTGGATCCCATAACCCGACCCTAAAAGGGCCCTATATGGGATCAATAGGGTTGGATCCCATAACCCGACCCTAAAAGGACCCTATATGGGATCAATAGGGTTGGATCCCATAACCCGACCCTAAAAGGGCCCTATATGGGATCAGTAGGGTTGGATCCCATAATACAACCCTAAAAGGGCCCTATATGGGATCAATAGGGTTGGATCCCATAACCCGACCCTAAAAGGGCCCTATATGGGATCAATAGGGTTGGATCCCATAACCCGACCCTAAAAGGGCCCTATATGGGATCAATAGGGTTGGATCCCATAACCCGACCCTAAAAGGACCCTATATGGGATCAATAGGGTTGGATCCCATAATACAACCCTAAAAGGGCCCTATATGGGATCAATAGGGTTGGATCCCATAACCCGACCCTAAAAGGGCCCTATATGGGATCAATAGGGTTGGATCCCATAACCCGACCCTAAAAGGGCCCTATATGGGATCAATAGGGTTGGATCCCATAACCCGACCCTAACAGGACCCTATATGGGATCAATAGGGTTGGATCCCATAACCCGACCCTAAAAGGGCCCTATATGGGATCAATAGGGTTGGATCCCATAACCCGACCCTAAAAGGACCCTATATGGGATCAATAGGGTTGGATCCCATAACCCGACCCTAAAAGGGCCCTATATGGGATCAGTAGGGTTGGATCCCATAACCCGACCCTAAAAGGACCCTATATGGGATCAATAGGGTTGGATCCCATAACCCGACCCTAAAAGGGCCCTATATGGGATCAATAGGGTTGGATCCCATAACCCGACCCTAAAAGGGCCCTATATGGGATCAATAGGGTTGGATCCCATAACCCGACCCTAAAAGGGCCCTATATGGGATCAATAGGGTTGGATCCCATAACCCGACCCTAAAAGGGCCCTATATGGGATCAATAGGGTTGGATCCCATAACACAACCCTAAAAGGGCCCTATATGGGATCAATAGGGTTGGATCCCATAACCCGACCCTAAAAGGGCCCTATATGGGATCAGTAGGGTTGGATCCCATAAGACAACCCTAAAAGGGCCCTATATGGGATCAATAGGGTTGGATCCCATAACCCGACCCTAAAAGGACCCTATATGGGATCAGTAGGGTTGGATCCCATAATGCAACCCTAAAAGGGCCCTATATGGGATCAATAGGGTTGGATCCCATAACCCGACCCTAAAAGGGCCCTATATGGGATCAATAGGGTTGGATCCCATAACCCGACCCTAAAAGGACCCTATATGGGATCAATAGGGTTGGATCCCATAACCCGACCCTAAAAGGGCCCTATATGGGATCAATAGGGTTGGATCCCATAACCCGACCCTAAAAGGGCCCTATATGGGATCAATAGGGTTGGATCCCATAACCCGACCCTAAAAGGGCCCTATATGGGATCAATAGGGTTGGATCCCATAACCCGACCCTAAAAGGGCCCTATATGGGATCAATAGGGTTGGATCCCATAACCCGACCCTAAAAGGGCCCTATATGGGATCAATAGGGTTGGATCCCATAACCCGACCCTAAAAGGACCCTATATGGGATCAATAGGGTTGGATCCCATAACCCGACCCTAAAAGGGCCCTATATGGGATCAATAGGGTTGGATCCCATAACCCGACCCTAAAAGGGCCCTATATGGGATCAATAGGGTTGGATCCCATAACCCGACCCTAAAAGGGCCCTATATGGGATCAATAGGGTTGGATCCCATGATACAACCCTAAAAGGGCCCTATATGGGATCAATAGGGTTGGAACCCATAACCCGACCCTAAAAGGGCCCTATATGGGATCAATAGGGTTGGATCCCATAACCCGACCCTAAAAGGGCCCTATATGGGATCAATAGGGTTGGATCCCATAACCCGACCCTAAAAGGGCCCTATATGGGATCAATAGGGTTGGATCCCATAACCCGACCCTAAAAGGGCCCTATATGGGTCAATAGGGTTGGATCCCATAACCCGACCCTAAAAGGGCCCTATATGGGATCAATAGGGTTGGATCCCATAACCCGACCCTAAAAGGGCCCTATATGGGATCAATAGGGTTGGATCCCATAACCCGACCCTAAAAGGGCCCTATATGGGATCAATAGGGTTGGATCCCATGATACAACCCTAAAAGGACCCTATATGGGATCAATAGGGTTGGATCCCATAAGACAACCCTAAAAGGACCCTATATGGGATCAATAGGGTTGGATCCCATGATACAACCCTAAAAGGACCCTATATGGGATCAATAGGGTTGGATCCCATAACCCGACCCTAAAAGGGCCCTATATGGGATCAATAGGGTTGGATCCCATAACCCGACCCTAAAAGGGCCCTATATGGGATCAATAGGGTTGGATCCCATAACCCGACCCTAAAAGGGCCCTATATGGGATCAATAGGGTTGGATCCCATAACCCGACCCTAAAAGGGCCCTATATGGGATCAATAGGGTTGGATCCCATAACCCGACCCTAAAAGGGCCCTATATGGGATCAATAGGGTTGGATCCCATAACCCGACCCTAAAAGGACCCTATATGGGATCAATAGGGTTGGATCCCATAACCCGACCCTAAAAGGGCCCTATATGGGATCAATAGGGTTGGATCCCATAACCCGACCCTAAAAGGGCCCTATATGGGATCAATAGGGTTGGATCCCATAACCCGACCCTAAAAGGGCCCTATATGGGATCAGTAGGGTTGGATCCCATAACCCGACCCTAAAAGGACCCTAAATGGGATCAATAGGGTTGGATCCCATAACCCGACCCTAAAAGGACCCTAAATGGGATCAATGGGGTTCAGTAAGACCCCCAAGATCCTATAACCCCACTGTGACCCTAAATGGGATCAATAGGGTTGGAGGAGACCTCTAAGATCCCATAACCCCACTATGACCCTAAATGGGATCAATAGGGTCGGATAATAGACCCCCAAGATCCCATTACCCCACTATGACCCTAAATGGGATCAATAGGGTTGGAGGAGACCCCGAAGATCCTATTACCCTACTATGACCCTATATGGGATCAATAGGGTTGAATAAGTCCCCCAAGATCCTATAACCCCACTGTCACCCTAAATGGGATCAATAGGGTCGGATTAGACCTCCAAGATCCCATAACCCTAAATAGGATCAATAGGGTTGAATAAATCCCCCAAGATCCCATAACCCCACTATGACCCTAAATGGGATCAATAGGGTTGAATAAGACCCCCAAGATCCCATAACCCCACTATGATCCTAAATGCGATCAACAGGGTTCGATAATAGACCTCCACGATCCCATAATCCAACCCTAAAATGACCCTAAATAGGCCCCAAATGGGATCAATAGGGTTTATTAGGTCTATAGGATCCACAACCCAACCCCACTATGACCCTAAATGGGATCAATAGGGTTGGAGGAGACCTCTAAGATCCCATAACCCCACTATGACCCTAAATGGGATCAATAGGGTTGGGGAAGACCCCCAAGATCCCATAACCCCACTATGACCCTAAATGGGATCAATAGGGTTTATTAGACCTCCATGATCCCATAACGCAACCCTAAAATAACCCTAAATGGGATTAATAGGGTTGGATTAGGTCTCTGGTCTGCCCCATAACCCCCTGCCCCATAACCCCTATATCCCCTCAGTCCCCTATAGGTCTCAGCCCCATAATCCCTATATCCCCTATAGGTCTCAGCGCTGCCCCATAACCCCCATATCCCCCATATCCACTATATCCCCTATATCCCCCATATCCCCTATATCCCCTATATCCCCTATATCCCCCATAACCCCTATATCCCCTATATCCCCTATATCCCCCATAACCCCTATATCCCCCATATCCCCCCATATCCCCCATATCCCCCATATCCCCCATATCCCCCATATCCCCCATATCCCCTATATCCCCCATATCCCCTATATACCCTATATCCCCCATATCCCCCATATCCCCTATATCCCCTATATCCCCCATATCCCCTATATCCCCCATATCCCCCATAACCCCTATATCCCCCATATACCCTATATCCCCCATATCTCCCATAACCCCTATATCCCCTATATCCCCTATAACCCCTATATCCCCCATATCCCCTATATCCCCTATATCCCCTATATCCCCCATATCCCCCATATCCCCTATATCCCCTATATCCCCTATATCCCCCATATCCCCCATATCCCCTATATCCCCTATATCTCCCATAACCCCTATATCCCCCATATCCCCTATATCCCCTATATCCCCTATATCCCCTATAACCCCTATATCCCCCATATCCCCTATATCCCCTATAACCCCTATATCCCCCATATCCCCTATATCCCCTATATCCCCTATAACCCCTATATCCCCCATATCCCCTATATCCCCTATAACCCCTATATCCCCCATATCCCCCATAACCCCTATATCCCCTATATCCCCTATATCCCCTATATCCCCTATTTCCCCATATAACCCCTATATCCCCTATATAACCCCTATATCCCCCACAGCCCCTATATCCCCTATATCCCCTATATCCCCTGTATCCCCTATATCCCCTATATCCCCCATAACCCCTATATCCCCTATATCCCCTATATAACCCCTATATCCCCTATACCCCCTATATCCCCTATATCCCCTATATAACCCCTATATCCCCTATATCCCCTATATCCCCTATATAACCCCTATATCCCCCACAGCCCCTATATCCCCTATATCCCCTGTATCCCCTATATCCCCTATATCCCCCATAACCCCTATATCCCCTATATCCCCTATATAACCCCTATATCCCCTATCCCCCCTATATCCCCTATATCCCCTATATAACCCCTATATCCCCTATACCCCCTATATCCCCTATATCCCATATATCCCCCATAACCCCTATATCCCCTATATCCCCTCTATCCCCTATATAACCCCCATATCCCCTATAACCCCTCTATCCCCTATATAACCCCTCTATCCCCTATATAACTCCTCTATCCCTTATATAACCCCTCTATCCCCTATATAACCCCTCTATCCCCTATATAACCCCTCTATCCCCTATATAACCCCTCTATCCCCTATATAATCCCTCTATCCCCTATATAACCCCTCTATCCCCTATATAACCCCTCTATCCCCTATATAACCCCTCTATCCCCTATATAACCCCTCTATCCCCTATATAACCCCTCTATCCCCTATATAATCCCTCTATCCCCTATATAACCCCTCTATTCCCTATATAACCCCTCTATCCCCTATATAACCCCTCTATCCCCTATATAACCCCTCTATCCCCTATATAACCCCTCTATCCCCTATATAACCCCTCTATCCCCTATATAATCCCTCTATCCCCTATATAACCCCTCTATTCCCTATATAACCCCTCTATTCCCTATATAACCCCTCTATCCCCTATATAACCCCTCTATCCCCTATATAACCCCTCTATCCCCTATATAACCCCTCTATCCCCTATATAATCCCTCTATCCCCTATATAACCCCTCTATCCCCTATATAACCCCTCTATCCCCTATATAACCCCTCTATCCCCTATATAACCCCTGTATCCCCTATATAACCCCTCTATCCCCTATATAATCCCTCTATCCCCTATATATCCCCCATATCCCCTATATAACCCCTATATCTCTCCCCTCCAGGTCTCCTCATTACCTCGCTGTCTCAGTGCCGTGTCCCTTCACTCCCACCTGCCCCCTATATCCCCTATACCCTCCATATCCCCTATATACCCCCCATATCCCCTATACCCCCCATATCCCCTATACCCCCCATATCCCCTATACCCCCCATATCCCCTATATAACCCCTATAATCTCTATCCCCATAGGTCTCCTCCTTGCCCCCCATGTCTCAGTGCCGTGTCCCTCCACTCCCACCTGCCCCCTATATCCCCTATACCCCCCATATCCCCTATATACCCCCCATATCCCCTATATACCCCCCATATCCCCTATACCCCCCATATCCCCTATACCCCCCATATCCCCTATACCCCCCATACCCCCCGTACCCCCTATATCCCCTATACCCCCCATATCCCCTATACCCCCCATATCCCCTATACCCCCCATATCCCCTATACCCCCCATATCCCCTATACCCCCCATATCCCCTATATACCCCCCATATCCCCTATACCCCCCATATCCCCTATACCCCCCATATCCCCTATACCCCCCATATCCCCTATATACCCCCCATATCCCCTATACCCCCCATATCCCCTATATACCCCCCATATCCCCTATACCCCCCATATCCCCTATACCCCCCATATCCCCTATATACCCCCCATATCCCCTATACCCCCCATATCCCCTATACCCCCCATATCCCCTATACCCCCCATATCCCCTATATACCCCCCATATCCCCTATACCCCCCATATCCCCTATACCCCCCATATCCCCTATACCCCCCATACCCCCCGTACCCCCCATATCCCCTATACCCCCCATATCCCCTATATAACCCCTATAATCTCTATCCCCATAGGTCTCCTCGTTACCCCCATGTCTCAGTGCCGTGTCCCTGCACTCCCACCTGCCCCCTATATCCCCTATACCCCCCATATCCCCTATATACCCCCCATATCCCCTATACCCCCCATATCCCCTATACCCCCCATATCCCCTATACCCCCCATATCCCCTATACCCCCCATATCCCCTATATAACCCCTATAATCTCTATCCCCATAGGTCTCCTCCTTGCCCCCCATGTCTCAGTGCCGTGTCCCTCCACTCCCACCTGCCCCCTATATCCCCTATACCCCCCATATCCCCTATATACCCCCCATATCCCCTATATACCCCCCATATCCCCTATACCCCCCATATCCCCTATACCCCCCATATCCCCTATACCCCCCATACCCCCCGTACCCCCTATATCCCCTATACCCCCCATATCCCCTATACCCCCCATATCCCCTATACCCCCCATATCCCCTATACCCCCCATATCCCCTATACCCCCCATATCCCCTATATACCCCCCATATCCCCTATACCCCCCATATCCCCTATACCCCCCATATCCCCTATACCCCCCATATCCCCTATATACCCCCCATATCCCCTATACCCCCCATATCCCCTATATACCCCCCATATCCCCTATACCCCCCATATCCCCTATACCCCCCATATCCCCTATATACCCCCCATATCCCCTATACCCCCCATATCCCCTATACCCCCCATATCCCCTATACCCCCCATATCCCCTATATACCCCCCATATCCCCTATACCCCCCATATCCCCTATACCCCCCATATCCCCTATACCCCCCATACCCCCCGTACCCCCCATATCCCCTATACCCCCCATATCCCCTATATAACCCCTATAATCTCTATCCCCATAGGTCTCCTCGTTACCCCCATGTCTCAGTGCCGTGTCCCTGCACTCCCACCTGCCCCCTATATCCCCTATACCCCCCATATCCCCTATACCCCCCATATCCCCTATATACCCCCCATATCCCCTATACCCCCCATATCCCCTATACCCCCCATATCCCCTATATAACCCCTATAATCTCTATCCCCATAGGTCTCCTCCTTGCCCCCATGTCTCAGTGCCGTGTCCCTCCACTCCCACCTGCCCCCTATATCCCCTATACCCCCCATATCCCCTATATACCCCCCATATCCCCTATACCCCCTATACCCCCTATACCCCCCATATCCCCTATATACCCCCCATATCCCCTATACCCCCCATATCCCCTATACCCCCCATATCCCCTATATAACCCCTATAATCTCTATCCCCATAGGTCTCCTCCTTGCCCCCATGTCTCAGTGCCGTGTCCCTGCACTCCCACCTCCCCCCTATACCCCCCATATCCCCTATATACCCCCCATATCCCCTATACCCCCCATATCCCCTATACCCCCCATATCCCCTATATAACCCCTATAATCTCTATCCCCATAGGTCTCCTCGTTACCCCCATGTCTCAGTGCCGTGTCCCTTCACTCCCACCTCCCCCCTATATCCCCCATACTCCCCATATCCCCTATATAACCCCTATCATCTCTATCCTTTCCAGGTCTCCTCCTTACTCCCTGCTCTCAGTGCCGTCTCCCTGCACTCCCACCTCCCCCCTATACCCCCCTATATCCCCTATACCCCCCATATCCCCTATATAACCCCTATAATCTCTATCCCCATAGGTCTCCTCCTTGCCCCCATGTCTCAGTGCCGTGTCCCTGCACTCCCACCTCCCCCCATATCCCCCATATCCCCTATATACCCCCCATATCCCCTATATACCCCCCATATCCCCTATACCCCCCATATCCCCTATACCCCCCATATCCCCTATACCCCCCATATCCCCTATACCCCCCATATCCCCTATATAACCCCTATAATCTCTATCCCCCAGGTCTCCTCATTACCCCCCTGTCTCAGTGCCGTGTCCCTGCACTCCCACCTCCCCCCCTCCCTCCGTTCCTCCTCCCTCCGTCTCCTTTGTTCCGGTTCGGTTCCGCTGCTGCTGGTTTCCCCCGAGGTCCTGGTTGGTTCCGGCTGTTCCGTGCTCCCCCCCCAGCTGCCGCCCGTGTCGTTCGCCTGCATCGACGAGGCGCATTGTGTGTCCCAATGGGCGCACGGCTTCCGGCCCAGCTACATGCAGCTCTACAAGGTGAGCAGAACTCAGCTTCATCTTCATCTTCATCATCATCATCTTCATCTTCATCTTCATCATCTTCATCATCTTCATCTTCATCTTCATCTTCATCTTCATCATCATCATCTTCATCTTCATCTTCATCATCTTCATCATCTTCATCATCATCTTCATCATCTTCATCTTCATCTTCATCTTCATCTTCATCTTCATCATCATCATCTTCATCTTCATCATCATCTTCATCATCTTCATCTTCATCTTCATCAACTTCCGGCCCAGCTACCTCAGGGTCTACAAGG